>NC_134906.1:11043775-11106275 GCF_041734735.1 Babylonia areolata | reverse complement strand
ACTCCTTGAAATAAATGCACAAAACAAAAATGAAAAACAAACAAAGCAGCAAATAACAAACACGTGTCTGAAAAAAAAAGAGAAAAAAAGTGTCTACGTTTCCAGCACGGTATCTGACCTTATGCATGAAGACGAGCGCTCTTTCGAAGGCACTGTTGGCATCCTCATACACTGGGTCTGTGACGCAGCGACCCCGAATTTGCTTCCTCACTATCTTCAGGTAGTTGTACCACAGCTTGTAACTGACACACACATGTGCACAACACATTAAAGAACACACACACACACACACTTTACCAATAAGTATAGATTCTATAAATAAATCAACAGCCTAACAATGGGCTGTATATACATGCATTGTAACTGACACACATATACACAACGCATTAAAGAACACGCACAACATTTACCGATAAGTATCTGACAATAGGCAGTACATACATGCATCACAAAAAATCACGATCAGATCTGTCTAAAGAATTAAACGAGAAGATCTTCTTCTGCGTTCGTGGGCTACAACTCCACGTTTACTCGTGCATGTACCCGGGACCCTCAGATTGAAAGTCCGACACTGTAACAACTCGGCTGTTGTGCCCATCAGACTGAAGATACAATGGACTCAGCGGGCTGAGTGCCCAGTGCGTAGCAAGCCATTTGCACACATCATGCAACTCATAGTGGAGTGATGGCCTAGAGGTAACGCGTCCGCTTTGGAAGCGAGAGAATCTGAGTGCGCTGGTACGAATCACGGTTCAGCCGCCGATATTTTCTCCCCCTCCACTAGACCTTGAGTGGTGGCCTGGACGCTAGTCATTCGGATGAGACGATAAACCAAGGTCCCGTGTGCAGCATGCATTTAGCACACGTAAAAGAACCCACGGCAACAAAAGGGTTCTTCCTGGCAAAATTCTGTCAAAAAATCCACTTCGATAGGAAAAACAAATAAAACTACACGCAGGAAAAAATACAAAAAAAAAGGGTGGCGCTGTAGTGTAGCGACGCGCTCTCACTGGGGAGAGCAGCCCGAATTTCACACAGAGAAATCTGATGTGATAAAAAGAAATACAAATACAAATAGTAACACTAAAAGCTGTCAAGGTTGGACAAAGATAGAAAGACAAAAGGAGAACTCCAAAACTCAGATGATTCAATGCACTGGGCCATATGCCCATGTCATAGGGATGAGGAAATGTAAAAAAAATAATGTGCAGCAAAAAAAACAAACACCGAACTTAAAGTAAAATTGAATATCAGTACACATACAAACAAAAGTACATATTATGTAGCCATGTGTTATATAATAAACCAAGTGAGTCTATAATAAAGGGGATGGTTCAAAAGAATAACCAATGATTTACTGTATAAAAGGATAGAAACTGAAAAGATCCACCAGCAGGCCAGGAACATGAAGAGGCCAGTCACAATAGGGTTTTTCTATTACACCCGTCAAAATGAGAAGACAAATCAGATCAGTTCAGTTACTCAAGGAGGCACCACAGCCCTCGGACAAATCTATATATCAGGCATCAGAATACCCCAGAACCCAATCCTCTGAAGACGACATGGATCAAGGGGCTGCCCAGGCCCCAGTCAGGTAAAGGGGCGACATGTGCAAAACAGAACAAGCTGTTAAAGAATTTCATAATTTAGATAATAAGATTGTACTCCATAAAAAAAACTGAATCTGCGGCTGCCCAAGCCGAAATCTCGGTTAGTGGTCCCCGAATCCTCTGAAATCAGTGGATCCGTGGATCATTCTGATGCCTGATATATACGCTACACCACATCTGCTAAGCAGATGTCTGACTAGCAGCGCAACCCAACACGCTTTGAAAACAAAATAAAGTTATAAACACAAGTAAGTAAATCAAAAACGAAATAAAAATGAAATGTTGAAGAAAAAAGACAATAAAATCAAATCATAAATGATAAACAAGAATAGAATGAAAATAAGAAATCAGAAAACAGATACACACTGTTTCTGCTTTTGATGTTTAAGAAACAATAAACATAAAGACACTTTTTATTATTATTTTGTCTTACATTCAGAACATTTCTTTTTAGTTCTACATACTTCATTTTTCTATCTCTGAGTTAAAAAAAAAAAAAAAAAAAAAAAGAGAGAAAGGGAGAGAGAAAAAAAAAACACCAACACCTTTCATTGGACTCTTCAGATTTCATTTTTCAATAATTTCAAAATTTTGTGCAAAAAATCTATATTTTTTGTGTGATATACCTATCTGTCTGTCTATCTATATCTATCAGTGTGTGTGTGTGTGTGTGTGTGTGTGTGTGTGTGTGTGTAAGAACAAGCATACTGGGCCAGCATTAACATCCTACAGCTAATACTATTACTGGACCCATTTAAAATAATGCCACCAACGTTCAATACATAATCGCAACATATATAAATAACATTCTTGTGACTGCGTGACCTTCACCTGCCAGGAAGCTGTTTCAAGGCACGCTCATAGATGGTGTTGATGACCTCTTTAGGAGCTTCCTTCTTGAAGTCGATATACCGCAGCCAGCACTTGACGGAGTACGGATTTCTGAGAATGTCTTCCTCATAGGCTATATCTTCCTCTTCCTGAATACAAATTAAAGATTTTTTTTCTCTCCTTTATGTTCAACATAGTTATGCACAAATCTCAAAATGCAGCATGTAATTCAAAAACAAAACAAAAACAAACAAAACACAAAACTTTCTTCAGTCTCTGCAAACAAATATGATATATATATGGTGTGGGTGTGTGCTGATTATCTGGTTGTGGTTTTCCGCAACTTATCTCTATTCTTATCTTATCTGTCTATTATAATCAATGTGCCATATAGTAGGCTATGCTTATAATTATATTCAAAATAATGTTTCTTAATTCTTACTGTTTTTACATTAAGAATACCAGTTATTACCTGCAGTGTGTGGATGTATGTATGCAACGGTGTATGTGATATTTTTTACGTTTGTGTCTTCGTAATATTCATAAAAGCTGTTGTTAACTTTTACATTTATGTTCCCCATGTTGGTTACTTGTCTATGTTGTGATAATGCACCTGACCAAATTTCTCCAGTCGGAGATAATAAAGTTATTCTTATTCTTATTGCAACTTTAGCAGTAGAAAATCTGTGCAGAAAGCAGATAAACCAACTGCCTGCCAACCAATACCATTAACTGATTAAGATTACAATACTATTCAAAGTATAGGTACAACTTTTTAAGGAATAATATATTCAGTAAATGATACTCACTAAATCATCTTTAATTCTAAAACATGATTTATGGAAAAAAAAAAAAAAAATCAAACAGCATTAAAAAATGAAACAACGATGACAGCAAAAGAAAAAAATTCTTTCTGGAAGTTTTCTATGATAACGTTGTGAAACTTACATATCACATTCTGCTCAACACTAAATTTGGAATAGGATCTTCTTCTTCTTCTTCTTCGTTTGTGGGCTGCAACTCCCACGTTCACTTGTATGTACAAGAGTGGGCTTTTACGTGCATGACCGTTTTTACCCCGCCATGTAGGCAGCCATACTCCATTTTCAGGGGTGTGCATGCTGGGTATTTCCTTATTTCCATAACCCACCAGTGCTGACATGGATTACAGGATCTTTAACGTGCATATTTCATCTTCTGCTTGCATATACACACGAAGGGGGTTCAGGCACAAGCAGGTCTGCACATAATATTTTGACCTGGGAGATCGGAAAAAAATTCCACCCTTTACCCACCAGGCGCCGTGACCAAGATTTGAACCCAGGACCCTCAGATTGAAAGTCAACACTTAAACCACTCGGCTATTGTACCCGTCAAATAGAATAATATATAACATATATCATAACTATTGCAGTAACAGAAAATTATCATAATATTTGAAATCAGAGAAAATACCCCTAGGACATTTGTCTCAATAGTCTGTGAGTATAACATTGCATACATATGTTTGGATTTGTGTGTGTGTGTGTGTGTGTGTGTGTGTGTGTGTGTATGCGTGTGTGTGTGGTAAACATTCAAAATTTCAGTCCAATACGTTATATCCATGATGAACATGCGTATATGTAGCAGGATTTTTGTTTAATGTCCCCTCACATATATCAGTGATTGATGACATTTTCATTTGTTAGACGAGTATTAATGTATACATTTGAGTATTATCGTTTAGAAGATGAGGGGGAGGAGGATGAACGGTGAGTTGGGGGAAACCGGGTAAATGGGGGAGGTGGGAAATGTGCATATAACATGCATGCAAATGCACGTCTTATGTAAGATGTATGTATGTGCTCCGAGTGCATGCATGTGCCCAATGTGTCTGTGAGAGAGTGTGTGTGTTTAACTGTGTGTGAATGTGAGTGTCTGAGTGACTCAGGGACTGTGTATGCATGTGATTGAAATATTCAAAGCAAATGTGTTTTTTATCTAACATGTGTACAACTACAAGTGCGTGTGTCAGATGTGCATGCATGTGAATGGTGAATGCGCTGGTGCATGTGATGATATTCAGGTGTTTTGGGTAGATCTATGCAGTGACTGTGTTTGTATATGCTGTTTGTGCACCATAAGTGTATGTGTACATGTGTGTAGATGTATGTGTATGCATGTCTGTGAGTACATCATTAAGTATCCTTCTGTCTGATATAATTTAGAATGTCTTGGTTCATAACATATTTTGGCATTTTGCTAATGAGTCTGTAGAACTTTATTGAGTAAACTGGATATTTTTGTGTTTCAATAACCCTCCAAACTCGGACATTTTGGGATCTTAAAATGTGTGTGTGTGTGTGTGTGTGTGCGCGCGCGCGAGTGCATGTTTGTGTATGCATGAGAGAGAGACAGAGAGACAGAGAGAGAGAGAGAGAGTGAGAGAGAGCGAGAGCGGGAGAGAACGTTGTTTTGGAGGCATCTAATGATTTGTCATTCTTTGTTTCAAGAAGGAAGCAGTGTGGGCTGATCCAATACCACAGGATTACACACACATGACATACACACACACACACACACAGGGCGAGAGACGACGGGGAGTTTTGACAAACAGCGAGTTGAGACTAACACAATCTACAACGCTATTTCTAAGAATGGAAAATGACTAAAACAGTCTGTAATACAAAAAGATCTCACAAAAAATATGTCTGTAGCGTTATCCACTTGTGAAACTGGCATCTTTGTGTCGTGGTGTTGTCTTCCAGAGAAGCGTTCCGCATGCGTTTACCGGAAGAAGGTTTACCAAAACTGAGACAATGAAAAATAAGAATACATCGGAAGAGTGTTCGTGAGATGAGGCAGATGCCACTGATACGGTTTTATTGAGTCTAACTTTATAATTTAAAGATTTAAAAACCAACAAGTCTAAATAATTGAATGGGCCAACGTTTGAGTGAGATGGAATTCAAATGATATTTCTCATTCTGCTTTGATTCGAATCTGGTTTCTAAAGAACATCCGGCCTGACCCAAGTTGACAAACAAAACGGTTTCTGTCTTTTCCCTCCAAATCCAGTCAGGTAAGGTGATTTAATGTTTTCATTTACTGTTACTTCCGAGTCCTTTATCGATGTTGTCACATGATATACCTTTGGGGATTATACTGGTCAATGTGGTCTGTTGTCATTGTGTTTGGATAAGCATCTATGCTGTTCGTAGATAAAAGATAAAATCCCGACACATTCGTCCAGCCAACACGATCCATCAGCAATAGTGACATGTGTTTCTTGCTTGTTCAGTTAATGCATAAATCGGTCACTGATTGTACTGAATTAAATACAGAAATATACATGACATCCTGGTCCAGTCAACGAAATGTGAATGTCATATTACATTATACACTTGCACAATTTAGACAAGCAGACGTAGTCGTGGCCGAATCATAATAAATCATATTAGATTTAAAAAAAAAGAAAAAAGTATTTTCTTAACTACTCTCTAGTGTGAATGTTTAAGACTCAGCATGCTCTGGGTACTAATATCATTATAGTTACAGCAAATTCTCTAAGTGTATGGAAACATGTTTTGGCTTCTGCCATTCCGGTACCAACAATGAATGTTATCATAAAGACTCAAAGAGAAAGTCAGAGAACCTGTTTCACTGACTGCGCACAAATACACACACACACACACACACACAGAAATTGAGATTTCATATTACATATTGGAAAAAAAAAACAGTAAAAGGGGTCACACTTACAACTAATACACAGTAGTAGTGCTAATTTGGTGACTGTAGTGGAAGTAGGGATTTAGAAATAGTGACCATAATGATGTTTATTTCTGTCATAGTGTCAGGTTCTGAGGAGCAGCACTCTCTTATTCAGTATTGAAATTATTTCAAACAAAAAGCACCTTTCATCCTCAGCTAGTATAGTTCCCACCTTATCTTTCTTCAAACAACTGCAGTGATTACACTGTACACAACCTTGATAAAAAAAAAAAAACCCACAAAGAATATGTATCATTCCCATAGATATTCTATCTTGCCTCTAGTTCTACTGCCAAGCCCTACAATTGTAACAGACCACAATTGTAAGAGCAGGGGGGTGGGTGGGGGGATCTGAATGGGGGTATGTGTGCATGCACGGTTGTATGTCGGGTGTGGGTGGGGTGTACACATCTGTGAGTATGTGTTGTTAAAACATTTCTTGAGATATTGATGTTATTGATATTTGGTTAAATTGATTTATTAAATTCATTTTGTTTTAAAGTTGTATTCATAAAATTGGTTTTTCAAATTTGATTTTGTTTGTGTTGCTCAGTTGATATTAATTCAAATGATTATTGAAATGTTATGTCAGTACAACTAATGAACTATGATAGTAAGTTAATCTGGCAATAAATGGTAGTGTGTGTGTGTGTGTGTTTGTGTGTGTGTGTGTGTGCGTGTGTCGTGTGTGTGTGTGTGTGTGTGTGTGTGATATGTTTTTCTGCTGAGTGTTGTAACACCAACAGTTGTATTTTACAAGTATTTTTATATGATTAAAATGGAATATGAGAACATCAATGATTAAAGAGGGAAAAGTGTAAAATTTGAAATATATTCTTATAAGTTATATTTATTCTGTGTGTGTGTTGTGGTGTGTGTGTGTGTGTGTGTGTGTGTGTGTGTGTGTGTGTGTGTGACTATTTATCTATGAATCGATCTTATACATGTGTGTTAATGCTGATCTCACTTCTCAGTTTAATATACTGGTATGTTTTTGAATTGAAATTTGGGACATTTTCCAAGAAATCAATTTGAAGTCTTTGTAAGTCCTTGAAAGTCAAGGAAGAAGACCCTGGTATTTGAAATGTCTGAATTTTAGGTTGACAGGCCATCATGATTCAAAAGGTAAACTATTTTGATATTTATTTATATTTATTATTATTATTATTTATTTTTTTAAAAGAAAAAATGGAGAGACTGTCTCTGTTCATCCCTTCTTACGTTCTTTCCTTCTTTCTTCATTCCCAAGAACATTTTTATTGATGGGATTTTTATCTCCTATATCAGTATCTGATGATGTACATTTCTGTCTGAAGCACATTCTCTGTCGAACGCATGCACACACAGACACATGACATATGTATGTTCAACAGGAAACTTGTACATGAATCTGTTGGTCCAAACATTATTTACACACACACACACACACACACACACACACACACACACACACACTTCCTTTTCCATGGACTTAGCTTTTCAGTCATTTTTGTCTAAAAGTAAAACAAAGAGTGTGTACAGGCTCTGGATCTGCACATTTGATTCATGAAAATAATTCATATTTTATTTATCTTATTCATAACCAGGCGAAGATTGCCATGTACTTAGAAATGAGGCATTTTGAACAGTACCCTGTAGCCATTTTTTTCCCCACGAATTCTATATTACTACATAGTTTCAAAGAAAAGAGAGAGAGAAAAAAACCCTGTATCCAGCTTCATAACTTGCGATTTAGAGCTGCCTCCACTAGTTTCAGGCTCTTATTTTGAAGGTGAGTCAAGGCAGTGTGTGCATGTGCATATTAAACAATCCGTACACGCTTGTGTAGTGTGACAGATTTTAAGTAGTTTAATAATTCAGTAAGTGAATAAGTAATAAAAATACATAAAAATAAAATAAAAAGACAAAAATGATAATAAATAAACAAATAAGCAAATAAATGTAAAACATACAGCCTACACACACACACACACACACACACACACACACGCACACACATACACACACATGCACAGAGCTCTCCTGACATGTGTACACTTACACACTCGCGCATGCATACAAACATGCTCACAAACATGTACTGATGCAGACACGTGCGCGCTTGAGATCAACTTCCTTGACATTGAGTGAAAGTGCTTGCATCCATCTTTCCTAATATTGTCATAATTCATCTAGTTTCCTTACGAACTAAGTACAACAATGTTGAATTATCATTGAAAAAAGGTTACATGTGAATGTGAACTCAAGAAAATGTTTAAAGTAGAGCAGAAGCAGGTGATGTGTTCTGTACATAATTGTGGCAGGAGTGGAAAGACCCACCCAGGGCCCCTCAGGGTCTGGAAAAAAAATTGTGGAATTTTACTTTTTTAGATATGATAAACCTATCACCAGTGCCGTTCAGCAGTTTATTCCATTTTGGAAAAGAAACACAAGACTGAAGAATGAACAAACAAAAAGTGATGAAACTTTATCCACCAATCTCTTTCATCAACGGTGAAACAGTAACTGGCGGATTTAAAAAAAAAAAAAAAAAAAAAAAAAAATCAGTTTGGCTTTTTGTTTGGAATGGATAATTTTCAGTCTGGTCTAGATAGAAAAGGTCTGGAAGAAGTGTGGAATTTTGTTTAGTCAGATCTGTGGGGGCCGCGGAAAGAACTAACCCTTCTGTTGGGCAAAGTGGAAATGATGCTTTCTCCACTTCTGCGTTGGACAACCAGTTTTTGACTGCGTCAGTGAAAGGGTGACTGAGCAGTCATCTTTGACAGTGCTGTGCAGTGTAGGGCAGCCACACTTCCTCCCTCCCCTGTTCACTTTAACAGCTCCACCCCTCAGCCACCCCAACTTCTCAGAATGGAACTCCAGCAGAGTGCAGCATGTTCAGCGTGGACAAGATCAGTCCTACTTCAGATTCTCTTGTTGGACCTGGGTGACTGTTTCAGTTCTCATTATAATGAGTGAGTTACATCCTCATTTTCTGTAATGCTGCTGCTGACTTGTCATTGCTCTACTTGTAGATGGTCCTTTCAGTAGATGGTGGTTTCATCTATTACCTCTCTTTACTTTGCGTGGGCAAGTAGAATTTTGGGGGTAAAATAGAATTTTTTGGTACCACTTGTCCCCAAGACAAGAAAATTATCAGAATAAGAGAATTTCTAGCTGTTTGTGGTGACATTGATGTGTACTTCAGCCAGTGTACGGTGTGGAAGTTAAATGTAAGTGTGTATGAGTGTTACGTGTGAGAGAGTGTGTGTTTTGTCTGCATGTATGTCATGTGTGTGTGTTGTTTGTGCTTGCGTGCGTGTGTACGTGATGTCAATGAATGTCAGCTATATTCGCACAGTAGCAGGAGGGAATGAAACCATGGCTCCTGACGAGCAGAGCAGACCGTTTCTTGCCTGCTGGATGTGCTGTCTTTGATTTATAGACTATGGGTTTCTTTGTCACAGATAACGAGAGACAGACTTCATTTTTGCTGCTTTGCTTTGCTTTAATTTTCCAAAGTAGATGTGTCTTAAAAGTTATATATTTTTGTACCACGACCCCACTTTTCAGCTCCAGTTTGTCTGCATCTTTAAAAACGATCAGTAATGAGCGGGCTTTGTTTACTAATTCACGATATTTTGCAAGATGCATCTGAAAAGTTGCTTAAAACGTCAAACTTTTGGGTTTGCGGAAATGTACACTCTCTCAGACATTGACATATATGTGCAACTCACACACACACACACATGCTCACACACATGGACATGCTCACACACACGCACATGCTCACACACACGCACATGCTCACACACACACACTCAGTGCACACACACACACACACACACACACACACACACACACACACACACACACACACACACACACACACACACACACATATTCCTTGAAAGAGCACCAGCTTACAGAACTCGAACTCACGACAAAGTCTGCCCTACAAAAGTGAAAGAATCACAGAACACTGTACAACGATCTCTTTGACAAAAGGGACAGGGACAGAGCATCATAACATCTTTATTCCTTGTTAAATGGGGAGATGGATAAGGTATCTTGGCGGTATCGACGAACATCAGCCTAATCAGCAGAGCTCCCTGAAGAATCAATACATGAAATGGGAGCGCAGGCCGGACTGGAAGGAAGAAGCGAGCTAGTGTGCTGACGTGTATTTAAAAAGGGAAAGAAAAAAAAAAAGAAAAAAAATCCCTGGCAAGAATCAGGGGGCGTCTTTCCTGTGAAATGGTAATGCCACCTATGGGGGTCGGAAGACTTTGCAGGGAGATCATAAAAAAGGTGTTGACGCCATCAAGGGGTGCTGGAAGGTGCTTGGAGGAGCTCTCTTACTGGGCTTGCGCTCTTTCTATTATCTCTCTTTCTGTCTTGTCGGTCTTTTTCTGTCTTGTCTCTCTCTCTCTTTCTCTCTCTGGGAGTTGAGGATGAAACCCCACTTTCTGTTCCCTCCATGACCTGTTGTTGTAAACCGGGGTATGTATATATATATATGTTACCAGTCCAAATTTTTCTTTCTCGACGAACGTCAATTCTGTGGCCTGTTGTAGAGGGTGTGAATTATTTGTTTAAATGTTTCTTTCTCAGCAGAGGTCATGCGTCAGCCAAAGTACATGAGGATGTCGTTTGAATTAAAAATGTATGTCGAAAAAAGTCTTCCAAAGGTCTATTGAAAATGAAGGCATTGTCAGTGTATATTAAATATACATAACAGCAGAGAGAAGATTTGTAGATTTCATGAAAGAAATAAGTGAAATCGATAATAAAGTGGAAGATTAATAATGCTGATTGACAGTAACTTTTCCAGAGCATTGTCTTGGAAAAGTTTGATTTGTTTTGGATAATTTGTATATTTTTTGCATCTTCGCGTCAGTTTTTTTTGTTGTTTGTTTGTATCTTTGACTGATCAGCTTCAAAAGCTTTTTTGGATAAAACTTTTGTCCCTCCTGTCCATCTCTGTCTTTCAGTCTCTGTCTCTGTCTCCCTCCCTCCCTCTGTCTCCCTCCGTCTCCCTCTTTCTCACCTGATCCCTCCACCCCACTCCGCCCTCCTTGTCCTTATCTCTGTCTCCCCTGCCTCTCCTCTTTGTCTCTCTCATCCCCCCCCTCCCCCCCCCCAGCCCCCTGATCCCCATGAATTAGGATGGTTAGTAGAAGGAGAAGAGCTGAGGGGATTTTTTCTTCTTCTAATGCCAGGGAAATGATTGAAAAGGTGTGGGGTGAGGGAGAAGGGAGGTGAGGGGAGGGGAACGAGACATGAACAGACCGTTAATCAAGAGGAAACCTGCCACCTAGGGAGACGGTTTGTGGAGAGACAGGCAGTTAGTCTTGCAAACCATCTGGAATTTTCCTGCATGCAGGGGAAAAGGTACATCATTGCATGTATTGTCACGCCTTTGCATAATTTTTTTTGGTTTTATTGTGACCCATTCTTTTCCTCCTCTCCTTCCCTGCCTTACCATGCGCTTCCTTCCCCCTTTCCCCAAACACTTCTGAGCAGCTCCTCCACTCTGCTCACACATGATATATGGGCTTTCTGAGTTCTCCCCCCCCCTCCCCCCGCTCTCCCTCTCTCACATACTATAGTGGCAGTAAACTCGCACACGCACGCACACACGCATGCGCGCACGCACAGCCCTGAGCATTCTAGTTCTGTTCCTGGAGACATTGTATTGTAGTGTATGAATTACTCTTTTGTCACAACAGATTTCTCTTTGTGAAATTCGGGCTGCTTTCTACAGGGAGAGTGGGTTTGCTATGGTGAGAGTGCCACCTTCCTTCCCCCCCCCCCCCCCCCCCCGCCCCCTCCTCCCCAATCCCCCAACATGCAAGTGTACTTGTTTTACTATCAGAGTGGATTTTTCCACAGAATTTTGCCTTTGACAGCCCTTTTGTTGCAGTGGGTTCTTCTTTAATGTACGCTTAACTTGTGCATACTGCACACAGGACCTCAGTTTATCATCACATCTGAAATAACTAGCGTGCAGACCACCACTCAAGGTCCAGTGGAGGGGGAGAAAATACTTGCAGAGTCCAGGATTGTTGTTGTTGTTGCTGTTCTTGGGGAAATAGGTCGGGGGGGGGGGGGAGTGAGAGTAGGGGTGATGGGAAAGGAATGGAGGTGAATGACACTTGTAGAGAGTGGGTGTGGAGAAATAATGTCTGCATTTGTAAGGTCAGCCAGGTCTTTGACGTTTACCCTTTTCTTTTTCTTTTTTCTTAAAAGCCTCTTGCTCTGATTTTTTCTCTCTCATTTTTGTAATTCAGTTTATTTTTTCTATATCTCTTGTTACCATCTTCCTTTCTTTTTCTTTGTCCTGTCTTTCTTTTTCTATTTTTTACAAAAAACATAAGCTTTTATTGTTTTAAATGAGAAAACTGACAAGCAGAGATAATTTAATTTCCGTATTTGAATCTCTTTAACTGAAAATGGTGTCATTGCCTTGCATCAAAGAGAGATGCAAAGGTTAAAATCTTTGTTCCAATTTTCCTCTTTTTTTTCTGTCTTTCTTTTTTTATATTTTTGTATCAAATAAACTTACCAGAAAAAAGAAAAACAGGTAATTCAGCTTCTGTCGTTGATTTTGAAACTGGTCTTAAAAAGGTTGTCATTGGCCTTCATCAAAGAGTGATGCAGAGGTTAATACCTTTGGTGTGCAAACCATGCACTGATACACCTGTGCCCACAAACATACACATACATGTATACACACTCTCTCTCTGTATCTCAGTATATTGTACTGTAGTTTGTATTCATGTTCACATGCATGCACAGACACACACACACAGAGTGGGGATTAGATGTAACTTACTAGGGCAAGACACTCTCCACTATAATCAGATTCTAGGCCAGATAGTCTGGACAGATGTCGCCTCCTCAGCTGTTAATTCTGGTGGTCTTAGTCTGACATGACTATCACACATGATATATATATATATATATATATATATATATATATATATATATATATATATATATATATATATAATTGAGAGAGAGAGAGAAAGAGAGAGGGAGAGAGAGAGAGATGATAAATCCCAGCATAAATGTCTTAATTTTCCATGAAGTGGAAGAAGCATCAAAAAGCTGTCTTGGTTTAACTGAACTGCTTCTTCCACTTCTTTATGGAAAACAGATGTTTTTGGCTTTGATCTGTTATATTCTCTGTTAATATCAATAGCATATCATGCATTATCCAGTGAGCCCAACAGGCTTGTAGCATAGCGTCCAGTTATCATTCTTTGGATTTACTACCAAGAAAGAAAAAAAAAAAAGTTGGTGCGTGTATGTGTTGATTAATACCAGTATTAGTAGTTGTAATACTATAGTATTGTGTCTTTGTAACCCCCTTCAGGATGGGCCTAGGCCTAAACTGAATAAGCTGTTCGAGCACTACTCAAAGCCAGGATATAAGTTTTGTTTGTTATTTTTACTTTCCGAAGATGTAACCATTGTTTTTTTTTTTTATAATTGTTATTTGACTTTTGTTTGGTTTAAACATTTTTAATATCAAGAAATAAGGTGCAATACAGCGTTCAATTAATAAGACTTGAGCAACAACAAGCATGAGCTTATATCGTGCTCGTTCGTATGTAACAAGCAATACACAAACGTACTGGCGAAAATAAACACATTATTTGACAATGAAAAGAAGGTTGAAGTGCAAGACAAAACTAAACTAAACAAGAAAAAAAACAACAACAAAAACACACAAAAAAACAAACTACTATTACTGCAACTACCACTGACAACAACAATGAAAATATTAATGATAATACTAATACTAACATAGTAGCAACAATAATAACACACTGGAAAGTGAAAATCACCTACTTTTGTTTTGTTTGTGAGTGTATGAATGGCCTGTGTGTTTTGTGTGTGAGTGTGTGTGCGAGTGTGTGTGTGTGTGTGTGTAAACTCAGGTTACTGGCATCAGACACGTAAGAATTACTTTTTTTAGTTTGTTGCAAATGGATCATTCAATTATATGCAATCCTTGAAGGGAAACAGTTCCAATTTTGCAGATGAAATGGGGAAAAAAAAATCTTTTTGGGTTTTCTCCATTTTGATATTGTATACTTGTTGTGTTTTTCAGTGACTAAATTTGTTGATGCCAAGTGATCTTCTTGATGCCATTACGCGAGACTGGGGACACTTTGATTTCCACACAGGTAGGTCTGAAAGATATTCATCACTACTCTTTGAATGGTTTTGTTATACCTGTCTGAATTTGACATGGATTTAAAAAGAAAAAATCAAAAACATTGACTAACTGCAGCTGTACCATAAAAACAACCCCTTTCTCCACCCCCATCCCTCCAGCACACACACACACACACACACACACACACACACACATGTGCATACACAGACACACACACTCACAAACACACACACACACATGTCCCCCGCCTCCCCCCCACCACACACACACACAAACGTCCCCCACTTCCCACACAGACACGGCCACACACACACACACACACTCACTCTCTTTTACTCTCACTCTCTCTCACTCTCTCTCTCTCTCTCTCACTTAAATCATAGTATCAGTATGAATTTTAGTGACAATAATGATAATAAGAGCAAATACTAGACACTGCATTACACATGGTTGTGTGATTTGTATGTGATTTTCCCTTCAGTTAGGGGTTTAGGCCTGAATCTGAATGAAATGTTTTTTTCACATTTGCATTCTCACTCACGCACTCACTGAGCACAGTTTCAGAAATGGATTGGAATTATATGTTCTTTAGCACTTGCTCACCTATGAAATTCCTCATAAAGTTTGTGTATTCAAGATGAGTATAATATCCGTAATTCTACGGAGGGAAGATAATGAGATGAATCATTATTTTTTGAGGAGACATGAAGTGAATCAACCCTGTACCTTCCACTGGCACACATGTGCATGTTGTGCAGGCAAATGAAAAGAAACATCAAAAGATAGGAGATAGATAATTGCCTGTGATTATGCATCCTTGCATGGCATTCCTATTCTTTTATGCACTCGAGACCGAATCTGAGAGGAAGAAACATTGATGAAATATAATTGTTGTCGACACAGTAATCTGTGGAACCTTTGAACATTCATCACTCATAATGAAGTAGAATAAAACAGAAAGCAATTTGAAGTAATGTTTGGTGAGATTATGGATAATATATATTAAGCTTGAAAAGAGGGGTGGAAAGAGAGAAAGGAAGAGGGGACATATTAATCAAGAAAGAAAAGAAGAAATCGAGCAAAAAGAGAAACAGGTTGACCAAAAGAAAAATTGGTGTAATATAGAATAAGATCTATATACAGCTGTGTAAAACAGGTAGACAGACATCATTCATTCGTGACACATGGTTCAAGAATCATAGAGACTTTGTAAATTTTTGTATGAGGTGTGCGTGCGTGCATGTGTGTGTGGGGTTGGGGGTGCATGTATGCACAGGTGATTGATAGAGAGAGAGAGAGAGAGAGTCTGTGTGTGTGTGTGTGAGTGTACTGACACAGAGAAACCAGAGACAGAAAGCAAATGCTGACACAGACATGGTTATTATGGTTATTTATCTGCAATATTTCATTGCTGAAGATGATGTGAGTGTGGCGAGCAGGAGGTGAGGAAAGTCTTGCCACTGATAATTATGTTATGATAATTGATAGATAAATTATGTTAACCTTGTCAGTGAGATACAGTTTGAGCGACGCCAACCGTTGGCATTTCGTGGGTTTTTGTTGTTGAGATCCTTCACAGTTTGTTCCGATGTGATGCCAGCATCGAAACTGTTTCTGATCTGAGGAGTTTTGTTTTCAGTCAGCAAGGATTACTGCTCTGTTTTCATTTTGAGAGCTGCTGTGTATTTTAGCTACACACATGGTGTAGTGAAGGCTGTTGTTTAGCTGCACACAGGGTGAAGAAAAGGCTGCAGTTTAGCTACACACATGATGTACAGTAGTGACGGCTGTAGTTTAGCTACACACATGGTGCAGTGAAGGCTGTAGCTTAGCTACACTCACGGTGCAGCGACGGCTGTAGTTTAGTTACACACATGGTGCAGTGAAGGCTGTAGCTTAGCTACACTCACGGTGCAGCGACCGCTGTAGTTTAGTTACACACATGGTGCAGTGAAGGCTGTAGCTTAGCTACACTCACGGTGCAGCGACCGCTGTAGTTTAGCTACACACATGGTGCAGTGAAGGCTGTAGCTTAGCTACACTCACGGTGCAGCGACGGCTGTAGTTTAGTTACACACATGGTGCAGTGAAGGCTGTAGCTTAGCTACACACACGGTGTAGTGAAGGCTGTAGCTTAGCTACACACATGTTGTAGTGAAGGCTGTAGTTTAGCTACACATGTGGTGCAGTGAAGGCTGTAGCTTAGCTACACACATGGTGCAGTGAAGGCTGTAGCTTAGCTACACACATGGTGCAGTGAAGGCTGTAGCTTAGCTACACACACGGTGTAGTGAAGGCTGTAGCTTAGCTACACACATGTTGTAGTGAAGGCTGTAGTTTAGCTACACATGTGGTGCAGTGAAGGCTGTAGCCTAGTTACACACATGGTGCAGTGAAGGCTGTAGCCTAGTTACACACATGGTGCAGTGAAGGCTGCAGTTTAGCTACATATGTGGTGCAGTGAAGGTTATAGCTTAGCTACAGACATGGTGCAGTGAAGGCTGTAGTTTTGCTACACACATGGTGCAGTGAAGGCCATAGTTTTGCTACACACATGGTGCAGTGAAGACTGTAGTTTAGCTACACACATGGTGCAGTGAAGGCTATAGCTTAGCTACACACATGGTGCAGTGAAGGCCGTAGCTTAGCCACACACATGGTGCAGTGAAGGCCGTAGTTTTGCTACACACGCAGTGCAGTGAAGGCTGTAGCCTGGCTACACACACAGTTAAGTGAATGTGGGTTGGGGCACAGAGTCACACCGCCAGTCACAGTTGATGAAGCTGAACCAAAGCCAGTCGTGTGGGCAAACGTTTACACTTAACCCTCCTTCAGCAGACCAATCACTTTTTTTCTTTTTTTTTTCCAGCTGAATAGTTTGCCGCAGCAGGAGCGGATGTGACTGTTTACTCCAGGAGATGAACCATATATGCCAACTGAGGGTTTGAGTTTACAAAAAAAAAAAAAAAAAAAAAAAAAAAAAACCTCTGCAAAAAATGAAAACTCCATAGAAATTTCCAGAATGCTTAAGAGAAGAAAAAGGTGGGGGGAGGGGGGAATGCTTGGGGGAAGTTGGCATCTCTGCAAATTAAGCTTTCCCCATACATGTACCGACTGGACTGGGTTGTCTGTGATGAAATCATTACATCATTTTCTGAAAAATTGATTTTTTTTTTTTTATGTCTTTGTCAGTCATCATGCTGATTATTTTGAGGATGGGCGAAGTACGATTAAAAATTCATGCTATTTTGCGGATAGGTGAAGTACAGTTAAAAAAAAAAAAAAAGTTCACTTTTGTTTTTATCTTTTGAATTTGTGGCAGAGGGTAAGTCCATCTAGTCTAATCTGGGAACTGTTGTGTTACACTCAAGACAGCATCACACAGAATGCTGTGATGATTAATAGATCTTATTAATGAGAAATAAACAATGAGTAATTGACAGAGCCTGCCACAAGCTGTGAACAAAAACTGGAAAAAAACAACAAAACAAACACCGCCATAAACTTGCCTGTTGCCACATGGCATGATGCGGTTCATGAAAACAACCCCCATTCCCCCCCCCCCCACACACACACACCCACCCCCCACCCCCCTGACCCCACCCCACCCTTGTGTATTTTTGAATCTCCATTATTCAACCAGTCCTCTCAAGTTGGCATTGATGCAGCAGTCGGTGTGATGGAATATGGCAACAGGAAAGGGCAGCTTGCTTTTTGAGAGGAGGATGGGTTGGGAGTTGAGGGGAGGTTGCTGGGGGGAGGATGGGGGGAGCTGATGGGGTGGGGAGGAGGGGTGGGGGTGAAGGATGCATCTAGCTGGCCAGAAAGGGAAACGTTCCAGACTTGCTGTCCCACTTGTGCTTCAGTTGTTGTGTAAAGTGTTTATTTGAGAGTGTTGGCACGCTCAGTGCCGCCGCCGACTGCAGGTGCATTGGCATGTTAACGCTGAGCTGAGCTGAGCGGGCCTGGCAGTTGATGTCGTTATTAATAAGTTTTTGGCAGAGGAAGATTTGGATGTCTGAGCTGACAGACTGGTTCTCTGATGGAGGAGGCTTCAGTGAAGGTTGGTGGTTGATAAAAAGAGATTTTGTCGTTACCTTCCATGATGCATTTTTGAAGTCCCCTCGCCCCCCCTACTCCTCAGCTTGATGGTCACTTTGCTGTGAAGTGTTTTCTGTATCACTGGTGATGGGAATGTTCTATTAACCCTTTGAGCCCTGACCACCGGTTTACCGGTGGTGGGGAGGGATGGCATAATGCCTGGCCACCGGTTGAGCGGTGCGTAAACACTTGTGTCATGTTTTGCTATTGGTTGACTTATATTGAAGAGCCAATCGAAAAAACCGTAATATTCCCACGCCAGCGAACGCAGTACCAACATTGCCGCGCCCCCTCACTGTGTTTTGTGCATGTGCTTTGGATAAAAAAGATCGATTTCTACCATGAAGCGTGCAGAGTCTCAACCTGACACGCCTCCTTTGATCAGCTGATTCTGCATGCTCAGATTCATTTTCAACATCACTCTCTGTAGCAAAATCATCCGATTCGAATTCCACATCACTATCAAAGTAATCATTGTCATACTCTACTTCCGAGGCATATCAGTTACTTGCTGCATTGTGTACAGTTGTTTTCTCGCACGTTTTGTCCTTGATTTCTGCCCTGATGGGCCAGGTTGAGACTGCACACTTCAAGTGTTTACGCACCGCTCAACCGGTGGCTGGGCATTATGTCATTTTTCTCAGCCACCGGTAAAGCGGTGGTCAGGGCTCAAGGGTTTTAATACCAATTATTTGCAAATTTTGGCTCAGGAGCTCAGGCAGAAGGGTTAAAATTGCTCAGGAACTCAGTGCTCAAAGGGTTAATATATCTTTTAAGAGCCGCTGCAGCTCCTGCTCCTGTTTTGTTCGGAAATGATAAATAAGTGCAGACTGATTAGGCAAAAGCGTTTCCAGTTTTTCCAATCATTTTGACTTGCATTGATAGCTCTTGTGTCTCCCTTCTTGCTTTCTCTCTCTTTCTGTCTCCCATCCTCTCTCTCTCTTTCCATCGCTCTCTCTTTCTCTCTGTGTTGTCTCTTGTCTCCCTCACTGTGTCTCTGCCCTATTTTATGTATATAACATATAAATGTATATATCATCAGAAGTTATGATTTGTCATGTTCAAATAAAAGTCTGCCTGCTGACATAAACGAATGATGGACATTAAGTTGAATGATTGTTCAGCTGCTTTTCTTCATGAGGGGGATATGGTTTGAAACATGTATAACCCTGTCTGTGTCCATTCTCTCTTCAGTCTCTGTCTCTTTTGATCAATCTCTTTCTCCATCTCTCATTTTCTCATTTTCTCCCCCCCCCCCTCATCCCCCTGCCTGTCTCTCTCCATCCTTTGTTTCCTCTCTCCCTCCCCACCTGTTTCTTTGTCTTCAACCCCCCCCCCCCCCCCCCCCCCCCCACCTGCCCTTTTTCTCCTCCTTCCTTAATCCCACAGAAACTTTGGAGGTTCGCCGAGTGAGACAGAATTTTTGTTGTTGTTGAATATTGGATTTTTGCGATCGTAACTTTTGTCCTGTTATACAGTCCATCCACTTAATCAGACCTATTCAGTCATTTGGATGACATGATAAACTGAGGTCCTGTGTGCAGCATGCACTTAGCGCACGTAAAAGAACCCACGGCAACAAAAGGGTTGTCCTTGGCACAGTTCTGTAGAAAAATGCACTTTGATAGGAAAAACAAATAAAAATGCATGCAGGAAAAAAAAAAAGAAAGAAAAAAGGTGGCACTCTCAGTGTAGCGACGTGCTCTCCCTTGGGAGAGCAGCCCGAATTTCACATAGATAAATCTGTTGTGACAAGAAAGAGAAAGAGAAATACAATACAATACAATACAATACAATGAGAGAGAGCTGATAGTCTCAGAGACTTGGAGAGAGAGAGGATAGACTCAGAGAGAGAGGAGACAGAGAGAGAGAGAGAGTTACTCAGAGACAGAGTGCTGTCAAGGCCACATTTGCCTGGGGCTATTTGTCATGGAGCCACAGGCCCAGGTCATGGCCACAATTGTGTGAAAGTCATCGGAGAGTGGAGCCGCAGCCTAGTGGTAATAGCTCTGTCTTGGAAGCAAGTGTCCATGGGTTTGAATCCTGCTCGGACTAGGATTTTTACACACACACACACACACACACACACACACACCCACTCCCCCAACCTCCACTAGAGCTTGTTTGATGGTCTGTGTGCTAGTTTTTTACGTTAGGTTATGAACTGAGGTCCTGAGTGCAGAGCTTAGTACATGTGAAATAACCCATGGTAACAAAGGGGACATTCTTGGCTAAATTGTATAGAAACCGCTGCTTTTATAGAAAACCGTACATTTGCAGACATATAAAAGAATTAGAAAAAAAAGAAGAAAAAAAGGATGGGGTTGGCGCTTCTCTGCAGTCTACACACTCTCGCAGGGGAGAGAAGCCTGAGTGTCGTGCAGAGAAATGTGATGTGACTTAACTCTCTCCATACGAACGGCGAAAGAGACGACGTTAACAGCGTTTCATCCCAATTACCATCATCAAAATATTGCAAGCGGAACGCTCTTATACTGAAGAGGTGAATGTTGACAAAGAATACCACAGTTCTGACGACGGAAGCTAAAGGTTGGGTCATTGAGACACCCACTGGACATCCGAGGGGTCTGTGTAGAGGAGAAGAGAGGACTGGCCGTACTGAGTGAGTTAAAGTGCAACACAGGACAGTAGATAGAAGGACTCACAGAAGTGTTGAGAGCTGTGGGGTCCAGTCAAAGTGGGAATGACCTGGCCAGTCTTGCTGGTCACGGAGGGGTAGGGGTGGGTGGGTGGGGGGAAACGTGTTATGGGCCATCAGCCGTTATGGGCCATCAGGCGGATTGGCTTGGAGATATATATATATATATATAAAATTTTTATTACTTCTCCCTGTCTGTGGACATACTGAAATAGCTCACTTGTGGCCGTGGTGGACACATGTTGAGTGGTAAGCCATCACCCTGATTGGTGATCGTGACGGATGTCAATTTGGAGGATGTGTTCAGCTTTCAGGGATCTGTCTGTGACAGTGAGTGGGTGGGCCTCTGTGTGTGTGTGTGTGTGTGTGTGTGTGTGTGTGTGAGTGTATGTACCTGAATGTGCATGTACGCATGTGCGTGTGCATGTATGTGTCTTCATTGGGAAAGCCATCTGAGGAACCAGACGAAGCACCTTGTCCCCCTTTGAAGGTGAAATAACTAACCCAGACGCTCAAAAGTGTACACATGCATTGCACCACGCCATCAGATAGATTGGTCTCCATGTTTTTTGTTTGTTTTTGGTTGTTTTTTTGCCAGTGCTGGTCTTTGAAAGTTGGAAGGGTTTGCAGTTGTCGTCTAGCAGGCACATGTTTGGCATTGGGCCATCAGCCTGATTAGCCAAGGCCCTGACTTGGGGGAGGGGGGTGGGGTGGGGGGGGGGTTCTGGTGTTTAAAAATAAAAGTATTGTCCCCCTTTTTTTTTTTTTTAACTTCTGTGTGATAGAGCCATTCAGTGTAGAAATTGCCCAGTATTTCATTGTGTCTGTTTTGAAATTTTTTTTTCATTCTCAGGGTAAGTGATGCTGTATTCGGCAAATTAAGCTTCATGGTAGACATTAGGGTGGGGTTTATGCGAAATATTTGGATGCTGTCTTTGTCAGTTATTTGTTTCACACAGCTTGGTTTTGTTTTATTTCTTTCTTTTTTTTCTTTCTTTTTTTTTATACTTCACATTGTATTATTTCTCCTCACCTCACTTTTTTTTATTTTTTTTTTTTTTACAATGGGGTTTGCATTCTACCTATATGGTCTGTGTGTAAACTGTAATGAAAACTGCAAGCTCCCTTCCTCTCACACATACACATGCACATACACACACACACACGGACAGACACACAAACATACACAAATATACACACACACACACACACACACACACACACACACACACACACACCCTCCCCCATCCCCTCTCCCTCTCCCACCCTTATTATTGACCTGACTTCGTCTGACTGAACTCCAAATTGTGAAGCTTGATTAATGACTCACGTGCTCAGAGTGTTGTCTATTTTTATCCCGTGGATGTTCCCTTCATTTGCCCAGTAACCTCCTGGCTTTGACACTGTGCAGTGCAAAGATAAAGAGATGTTTTTACCAGCCAGTACACAGAGGGTGCGTTAACAGGAATAGACATTTTGTGTGAAAACAGTGGATCTAATGAGCTATGTGTAGACATTAAACCAGTCTTGAGTCTTGAAACACACACTCTCTCTCTCTCTCTCTCTCTCTCTCTCTAGATTCCTAGCGAAATTTATCGTCCTAGCTTGGGATTGTCAGAAAAAGAAATTAACTTTGGAAGCCTTATACTATTGTTATCGGAAAAAAAACAACCTTTTCCCTGATGCCAGTTCCACAGTTTATAATTCTGAATGACTTTGTAGAAAGTTGGATGGTCGAGCTTTTTTATTTTCCTTTTTAATCATAGCAATATGTTGTATTTTATGATTTTGTTGTTGTTTTTTGTTGTTGATTTTCTTTTTACTCTTAGCAATGTGTCAATTTCTCTGTACACCGTTGTTATTCTTTTGTTCATACATTGTCCCCCTTGCCAAAGGATAGTATTGTCAGTGGCAGTAAAATAATGTCCGTGTCCATGTCACTCTCTCTCTCTCTCTTTCTCTCTCTCTCTCTCTCTCTCTCTCTCTGGTGCAATCATTTTTTTTCTATGTCAGCCAATAGACTGATCTGCTTTCATTTTGTTTGAAGACTGTCTGCTCTGTCCCTTGGGAGAAATTGGTTGTTCTTTTGTAATACATGTAAGATCCTGCCAGTAGTATTTCTTATTGGTTCTTCCATGCTGTTACAGCCAGTGTAGTGTTGCAGCTTTTTTTTTTTTTTTTCAGTGAGGTTACTAAAGTTTTAACTCTCTCCATACGAATGGCGAAAGAGACGACGTTAATAGCGTTTCACCCCAATTACCATCATCAAAATATTGCAAGCGGAAGGCTCTTATACTGAAGAGGTGAATGTTGACAAAGAATACCACAATTCTGACGATGGAAGTAAAGGTTGGGTCATTCAGACACCCACTGGACATCTGAGGGATATGTGTAGAGGAGAAGAGAGGACTGGCCGTACTGAGTGAGTTAACGTCATTGTATTTTTCAATTCTCTGCTACCGTGACTCTCTCTTCGGAGTTTCCTACTCTCAAGATGTGTATATGTACACACACACACACACACACACACACACACACAGAGCCACTGTGAGTCAGTAGTTAAGTGGTGACTTGCATGTTGTTGCGTCGGCCAATGTAGCTTGGAAAAACCCATCGGAATGGAGACGATCAGTTGATCCGTTGTTTCTCTTGTGCTCCAGGATGAGACTGAGGGTTTACAGAAAGAACCCCTCGGTGCTGAAATGGGTAGGGAGGGGGGGGGGGGGGGGAGATCAAATACACTCGGAACAGACAAGCCAACAGAAGAGGGGGAGGGGGGGCGGTTGGGTGGGTGGGTGTCCAGTAATGATATTGTCAGCAGTGTGATGCCTGCAGAGGCGACATGTAATGAACTTGCCCAAATGACCTTCTGATGCCTGGGGGGGTGGGGGGTGGCTTGGAGGGGGAGGGAGGGAAGTGGGTGAGGACAGGGCCAGGATGAGAAAGGGAGACCGAGGGACTGACAGGCAGGCTCCATACTGGTGGGCTGCTGGCCCCCCGCACGCCATACTGATGATGGTGATGATGAGGAGGAGGAGGATGCCGTGGACTGGGGGGAGGGGACTTGCAGGATGGTGTAATTCTGTAGGGTCTCTGGGGACTGGGGGCCATTGGAGGCTTGATGGATGGGTGGCTCCCTTGAAAAGGTTTCTTGTTCTTCTTCTTCTTCTTCTTCCCCTGCTGCTGCAGAGAGACTGGCTGCTTTGATGGTGGATGTGGTTTTGCTGACCGGTTGACTTGTGTGTGTGTATTTGTTCTGTGTGTTTGTGTGTGTGTGTCATTGTTGCTGTTGGGGCTTTCAAACGTGTTGGAATAGTGGGTGTGGGATTGATTCATTCTCTCACGTAAAATGGACAGTGCAGAAAAGTGTTTGTCAGGTTTAAAACGTTATGCACCAAATGATGAACATCTTGCAACACTCGGAAGTGTGATCAATGTGTGTGATGTGTGTGTGTGTGTGTGTGTGTGTGTGTGTGTGTGTGCGTGTGTGTGCCTTGGGTGTTCAGCTTGGCACAGCGACTGTGTTTTAACTAACATCAGAATCAAAGTGTTTAAACTAACATCAGAGTAAAAGGAAAGGAAAAAAAAAACAAACCCAGCTGTCACAGTATAGAATAATAATACAAAATGGCATACACACACGCACTTGTGAGCACTATGTTCTTTTTTTTTTTTTTTTAAGTCACTTTCATGTCCACAAAATATAGCAGTCATCATCTAAGAGCTACGATTAAATTCTTGGATGACAAAATATTTGAGAAAAATGTTACTTGTAATTGCTCTAGGGCTTTTTCAGCACAGCATCTATTACTTGAGTTGACCAACCAATCCGTACGTGATATAACTTACAAGAAAGATAACTTACAAGAAAGAAAGAAAAAAGGGTGAGATATCAGCCGAAAGTACAGTGATACTCAAGATGTTTTATATGATTCTCACTAAACTCAGCACAGTGTTTTTTTTAATTATCAGCAGTGACATCTGTTGCTGAAGTCTAGTATGAATATTATTAAAATACCTTTGATTGGTAATAGGACCAATAATTAAAAGAAAAAAAAAGGAAAAAAGAAAAGAGTAATGTCTCCTCCACCCATGCCCCACCACTCCATTAGTTTCCATTTTATTCTTTCTCTCTCTGTCAACCTTCTCTCTCTGTCAGCCTCCTTACCAGTTCTCCATGCCCATTGTGTGCGTTCATGTGGGGGGTGGGGGTGGGGGGCGCACATGCTTGTGTGTGTGTGTGTTTGTGTGCCTGTATGCACACACGCTTGTTTGTGTGTGTGTGTGTGTGTGTGTGTGTGTGTGTGTGTGCTGAAATGAATGAAAGTACGCCTGTCCGAATCACTCTGTAGTGAGCAAGACCATAAACTCGTGAGAAGACTTCCACCCAGGGTACGACAGTGTTGGATTCCTACCAACAGACCCATCCATCAGGGTTATTTTGGGTGGTGTGTGTGGGGTGGGGGTGTGCTGTGTGTGTGTGTGTGGGGGGGTGAGTGTTGGGGGATGGGGGGGCATTGGGAGAGGGGATAATGGTCTGTGTGCTTGTCCTGGCTGATCTAAGGATATGTTGGGGGGTGTGTGTGTGTGGGGGGGGGGGGGGGGACTTGAGAGAGAAACAGAGGACATGATACACTCTTCAGCCTTTGTTGGAACCTCCCCCCCACCCCCCCACCACCCCCCAGTCACTGACTTTGTGTCTAGTTGCTCTCCTCTCCCATAGAGAGAGCTGTTGCTGTTAAGCATGTTTCTGTGACCCTGGTGGTAATGTGGTTGTAATGAGGGGCTTAGAAGACAGGATGTGGGAAGGCAGAGGGGCGGGGGGGGGGGTGGGGGGGGGCAGTGCTGTCAGGATGGTTTGCTGCAAAACGTTTATTAGCTTAGTTGAAGGAGGAAAGTCTTTATGTCCTCTCTCTGATGAGCAGATGTCTGAAACCTGAGTTTGGTTTCCAATAAAGATGAGGACATTTGAGGCTATGTTTAAAAAAAAAAAGAAGAAAGTATGGGGCTGGGGGGAAGAAATGCACATGCTTGTGCTTACAACTATGTGTACATAGGCATGTGTACAGAAAAAAACCAAAAAACAACAACAACCAAAAAACCCCCAAAAAAACAACAACCCCCCCAAAAAAAAACAACAAAAAAACAAAACAAAAACAAACCCAACAACAACAACAAAAAAACCAACAAAAAAAACCCCAACAAAAACACCAACAACCAACCTGAAAAACAACAACAAAAAAAACAAACAAATAAACAAAACCCCCACAAAAACAAACAGTAGTGATACAAAAGGGTGCTCAGCTTCTCAGATACATGGCTACTGATATTCACTGTGTAGAGCATTGTGCAGTGGCATACTGAATCAGTGAATGCTTTGCGTGCATTATACACCGCCCAAAAGGGAACAGTTTGCACGTGTTGTTCTTTGGCTCATTTCCTGCTGTGTGTTATGAGGTACTCTTGGAATGAAGTTAAAATGTGGTGATAAATGTCCAAAGTGGGAACTCATGTTGTGTGATCCATTTACAGTAGGGCGTGACTGAACTCATATTATGTGGTTTCACCTGTTCAGAAGCACACACTCACGTCATGTGTACACATGCACGTTCATTTTGCATACGTTCACGCATGCATCATACATGCATCAGCATGTCTTATTTCTCTCCCTCCCTCCCCCACCCTCTCTCTCTCTCTCTCATGCTCATGTACACACCACAGGTGTACCCAGAAACCTTTATGGAAGTTAAGCTGTCAGACGGATTTGTGCCGAACAGGAAGTAAAGACAGGTGGAGGAGAGTTGCCAGGAAAAGGGAAATTGGCTGGTCAGGGATTTGATTGTGTGTGCTTTTCTATCACAGCACTGGACCCCCCACCCCACCATAGCTGCTGCTGCTGAGAGAGAGAAAAGGGCAGATTATGGCTCCCAGTCTATTTTGAGTTCCTTCACCATTCATTTCACTTATCCTGATGGTTGCCTGGGCCTGAGAAATAATTTGGGGTGGGCCATTTTTTTTCTTCTTCTTCTCTCTCTCTCTCTCTCTCTCTCTCTTGTTTGCTGACTTTCTTCTCTTCTTCTCTTTTTTTTCACTTTTTTTTTTCTCTCTATCTATCTATCTCTTTTCTGTCTCTTTGTCTATTGCCTACTATCTCTCTCTTGTTCTCGGTTGCTTTGTTCTTGCTTCAGTACTTACATGAAACTGATTTTTTTAAAACGTTTTTTTTTTCTTCTTCTTCTTCTTTCCAGTACATACATGAAAATGGATGCAATCTGTTCAATGAGAAATTGAAAAACAAAAAAACAAAAGCTTTCTGTTTATTTGTACAAGATGAATAGATGAATGTTTTTTTGTCCACAATGTCTCTTCTACCTCTCTCTCACTCCAGTCTTGCCTTTCTCTCTCTTTCTCTTGCTCTCTAAGCTCTCTTCCATCTCTCTTTTTGTTGTTCTCTCCTTTCTAGTCCTCTTCACCCATCTCCTCCCTATATCTCTCTCCCCCTCCCCCCTCACCCCCCTCTCTCTCTTCTTTCCTGTCCTCTTCCCCATCTCTCTCTCCTTTCTTTCCCATGTATAGATCTCTCTCTCTCTCTCTTCTTTCCTGTCTTCCCCATCTCTCTCTCTCTCCTTTCTTTCCCATGTATAGATCTCTCTCTCTCTCCCTCTCCCTGTCACTCTCCTTTCCTGTCCTCTTCCCCATCTCTCTCTCTCTCTCCTTTCTTTCCCATGTATAGATCTCTCTCTCTCCCTCCCTGTCACTCTCCTTTCCTGTCCTCTTCCCCATCTCTCTCTCTCTCTCTCTCTCCTTTCTTTCCCATGTATAGATCTCTCTCTCTCTCTCCCTCTCCCTGTCACTCTCCTTTCCTGTCCTCTTCCCCATCTCTCTCTCTCTCCTTTCTTCCCCATGTATAGATCTCTCTCTCTCTCTCTCTCTCTCTCTCTCTCTCTCTCTCTCTCTCTCTCTCATTGTGAAAAGTGAAATCTGTGTTGTCACTCTCATATGGAAAATATTATGTTATACATTTATATATGTTTTTGTTTTTATTTCTCACTACATGCCATTACTTTGAATGGATGGTCGAACTGCACTTTGTTGCACAGATTGATTGATTTCGTTTTGGTTTTGGTTTTCATCAATATTATTACTATTGATGCATGTTGTTATTTGTATTATGAACCCCCATGTCATTAGGGCTGTAAAGCTATTGACATTAAAGTGTTCAGTGTTCAGTGTTCTCTCTCTCTCTCTCTCTCTCTCCCTGTCACTCTCCTTTCCTGTCCTCTTCCCCATCTCTCTCTCTCTCTCTCTCTCTCCTTTCTTTCCCATGTATAGATCTCTCTCTCTCTCTCCCTGTCCCTGTCACTCTCCTTTCCTGTTCTCTTCCCCATCTCTCTCTCTCCTTTCTTTCCCATGTATAGATATCTCTCTCTCTCTCTCTCTCCCTCTCTTTCCCTGTCACTCTCCTTTCCTGTCCTCTTCCCCATCTCTCTCTCTCTCCTTTCTTCCCCATGTATAGATCTCTCTCTCTCTCCCTCTCCCTGTCACTCTCCTTTCCTGTCCTCTTCCCCATCTCTCTCTCTCTCCTTTCTTCCCCATGTATAGATCTCTCTCTCCCTCTCCCTGTCACTCTCCTTTCCTGTCCTCTCTCTATCCCATCTTTCTCTCTCTCTCTCTCCCTTCCCCTCCCTACCTTCTGCGCCCACCCCCCCACCCCCCACCCTCTCCCTCTCCTCAGCCACCCCCCCCCTCCCTGCCCCAGCACTCTGCTGAGAAACACAGCAAGGTTTGACTTTCAAAAAACAATGGAACACCACCACCACCACCTTCTTCTCCTCCCATTTCATTGAGCGGCATTGATCAGACAAACAGCCCCAGTCCTCTTCCCCTGGGCACTCACATATGTAACTGCTGCAGTGCTGGGTTCCTGGCCCCCCTGTGTGTTGTCTGCTGTCTGTCCTTCGGCTCCGGAAATACTACACTGTCCCGCCATCCCACACCCACCATGTGAATCAAAAGAACCATTCAGACTGTTCTTTCTCTCTCTCTCTCTCTCTCTGTGTGTGTGTGTGTGTGACTCTGAAGCCTGACTGAATGACACAGGAAACAGAATGATGAGCACCGATAGGCAGCCGTCAGTTGGCGGCTCTGCCCAGGTAGGCAGCCTTTTGTGCAGATGACCCTTTGTTTGTACATTGGTAGCCCTTAGTGTTTGATACTTGACAGAAGATACGTACTATGTAAGTATTGATAATTAGAAACAACGTTTGATGTTGGACAGAAGAAAAAAAAATCCATGCATAATTTTAAAATGCGAGAGAACTTGATACAATAGAGGTTTGCAAGCTTAGAAAAAAACTTAAAAAAAAAAAAAAGATGTCCAAACTTGGACTGTGCGGCCAACTTTCATGAACTTTTGACAGTAACTATTCAGCTGCTGATTGATGGGTTCTCTATGCACCCCCACCCTCCGCCCCGCACCCACTTCTTTGTCTACCCCAGCCCCATGAGGGAATGGACGTGATTGTCTGGGTCAGTGGGGAGCGACAGGTTCTGTCAGATGGCCCGGCACCATCTTCCTGCGCACGCAAAACAAAACTGCGTATGTGCTTGGTCAGCTTTGCGTGTACGTCGTTCCCATCTTACCTGTCCACCACCGCAGAACAAGTTCAGTCTACGTTTGTCCTTTACTGGCGCTAGGGGGAGCCTGTGTGTTTTTGGTGGTCAGCTTTGCGTGGATGTCGTCCCACCTTACCTGTCCACCGCAGAACAAGTTCAGTCTACGATTGTCCTTTACTGGCGCTAGGGGGAGCCTGTGTGTTCTTGGTGGTCAGCTTTGCGTGTATGTCGTCCCACCTTACCTGTCCACCACCGCAGAACAAGTTCAGTCTACGATTGTCCTTTACTGGCGCTAGGGGGAGCCTGTGTGTTCTTGGTGGTCAGCTTTGCGTGTACGTCGTCCCACCTTACCTGTCCACCACCGCAGAACAAGTTCAGTCTACGATTGTCCTTTACTGGCGCTAGGGGGAGCCTGTGTGTTCTTGGTGGTCAGCTTTGCGTGTATGTCGTCCCACCTTACCTGTCCACCGCAGAACAAGTTCAGTCTACGTTTGTCCTTTACTGGCGCTAGGGGGAGCGTGTGTGTTCTTGGTGGTCAGCTTTGCGTGTATGTCGTCCCACCTTACCTGTCCACCGCAGAACAAGTTCAGTCTACGTTTGTCCTTTACTGGCGCTAGGGGGAGCGTGTGTGTTCTTGGTGGTCAGCTCTGTTTGCATTGTATGTGTGCATGTGCGTGTGTGTATGTGTGTGTGTCTGTGTCTGTGTGTGTGCGTGCACACGCACATTTTTGTGCTCGCGTTGAGGTCTCAGGGTCCATGCCATTGGAGGAAGTGGTGGTGGTGCTGTGAAGTCGTGTGGATTTTTATTTTATGCATATATTTATTTTTGCTCTCACAAAAAATAGCATTTGTGTATTACTATTTCATCTTTGCGTGGATTTCAGTCTCGTCAGCTGTGTGGTGCTTTCAGCAGACTAGTAATAGTATGCGTACATGACTGGTGGTGTATACAGACTGAAGTGGGTTTTTGACTCGCTTGTGTAAACAAAGTGAGTCTGTGTTTTAACACGGTGTTCAGTTGTCTGTGTGTGTGTGTGTCCGTGTGTCTGTGTATCCGTGGTAAACTTTAACATTGACATTTTCTCTGCAAATACTTTGTCAGTTGACACCAAATTTGGCATAAAAATAGCAAAAATTCAGTTCTTTCCAGTCATCTTGTTTAAAACAATATTGCACCTCTGGGATGGGCACACAAAAAAAAGAAGAAAAAAAAGCCTAATTATATGCAAACTGCATTTACTGTTATATTTATATTTTTTGTATTCTCTAAACTTGGCACTTTGATCTGATATTCTGACACAACAACAAGAGGAGTCATTATTATCATTTTTTGTTCAAACAGGAACTTCTTTTGCTAAGCATGGAATTTTCATTTATTTTGCAAACGTTTTTGTTGCAGATAGTAAAAAAGGGAAATTACTCTGTAATTAATGCCAGGGGACTTAATTTGCTTTAAACTGATCTTTCTCATCTTAAACATTACCTTTTGAAATTATACTCAATACATTAAAAGCTTGGATTTTTTTTTCTTTTTAAGTGTATCACAAGTGAGTCTTGAAGGCCTTGCCTCTCTTGTTTTTTATGCTGTTGGTACAGTGTGAATAATTTGTATTCATTGAGGGAGGGGGACACTGGCTGCCTCTCCCCTTGGGATGTTGGTTAAAAGCAGACAGTGGTAATGAGATTGCTCTTGTTTCTTCCACAGGAAAGGGGTAACACAGTGGGAATGGGAGTGCAGGAAGGATGGGGGTTGCCAGGAGGTGGTGGTGGTGGTGGAGGGAGTCACTCTGAATGAATAGTTCCTGAGAATCTCTGGTTGCTATAGAAACCCCACAACAGACTTGTGTGGACTTTTAGAGAGGAGAGGAGTACTTAGTTTTTGACTTCGTTGGAAATCTAGTCTACGTGAAGCCTTTTTCTTTTCTTTTCTTTTTTTGTGCTCACGTGTGTGAACAGTGTGAGTGTGTAATGACTCCGTGTTTCAGTTGTGTGTTGTGTGTGTGTGTCTGTGGTAAACCGTAAAAATTTAACAGGTTCATTTATATGGAAATACTTTGTCAACACCAAATTTTGAATGAACATAGTTCTGAAAAGAAAAGAAAAAAAAATCTCCACATGTACCAATAATGTAGATGTGTATTTCTATTTCTTGTCTGCAGTTCAAAGAAAAAGAAATTCAATACAGAGCACACAGAATGACACTAACTTACACCGTCAACACATTTATTGCCAACATATATTTTAAAGAGGACTACACAGGAAAATTCTTGTAGGCGGCACTTCTTGGTGAGCCTCCTTTGCCTGAAAAGTTGGTCACTGTGGAAATCATTCTGCATGTCAACACTTAGCTTTTGTTAAGAAGTATCTGAACATTAACGTGATAGAAAAGAAGGGAAGTTGGTCACTGTGGAAATCATTCTGCATGTCAACACTGAACTTTTGTTATGAAGTATCTGAACATTAACGTGATAGAAAAGAAGGGAAGTTGGTCACTGTGGAAATCATTCTGCATGTCAACACTGAACGTTTGTTATGAAGTATCTGAACATTAATGTGATAGAAAAGAAGGGAAGTTGGTCACTGTGGAAATCATTCTGCATGTCAACACTGAACTTTTGTTATGAAGTATCTGAACATTAACGTGATAGTAAAGAAGGGAATACGTTTTAAAGTTTGAACACACAACTATAATTTAGTATGAATTGTTTGGATATTAATGAAAGTACAATTATGTGGTTCAGCCTATGTAGTTTACACATCATCTGATTGCAGAAATCCAGTTACTACTATGAAAGAGAATAGCCCTAATATAGATGATTGTTGAAAATGAATTTTTGTATTGATTTTTTATTTCATTTTATTTCTTAATGATTATATTTATCGAAGCCGCAGAGCTGTGATGGAGCTGTGATGAAGACGGGAGGTTTGATAATTTTAACTAGATCTATATTATGTGTGAGAACGCATCCTATGGGCTGATCATAATTTTGATGAGTGGACTTGAATATTGTGAATATTGCACAGGAAAATGCATATCAGGTGATATTTCTTTGATATATCAAGGGTGGAAAGTAATGATGAAGATTTGGGAAAGTTTAAGACTTTGATAGATGTGTATTACGATTGTAAAACAGTGAAATGCTAATCAGTGTGTGCTGCTGTAGCTAGATGAAAGTGTTGAGTTTCCAGCTGTGTTCAGGTTGACAAACACTAGTTTGATATGGTGAGCAAAAATATCATCTACACCCCCATAGGCCTTTATGTAAGTATGCAGTTCTGGTTTGCCCCCTCCCCCTTCCCCTTCCCCTCATCACTTGTGCTTTTGGTTTCATTCTTGTGGTTTTTAAGTTACACTTGAGCTTTGAAGACTCTCTCTGTGTGTGTGTGTGTGTGTGTGTGTCTGTGTCTCTGTCTGTCTGTCTGTCTGTCTCTCCATTTATTTATTTTTGTGATTGATACTGGTTTTTTGTTTGTTTGTTTTTTTGTTCCCTTATTTTGATGCCACAGTCTGTTTCCAAGAATGCGTTTCTATCCTGGTGGTCGGCTGTGACTTTTTAAAAAATTTTTACTATCTCTCTCTCTCTCTCTCTCTCTCTCTCTCTCTATATATATATATTCTAGTTGTGATGATATTTGTTGAAGTGAACAGTTCAAAGGTACCTTCCTGCACATTTCATTATTTTAGGCTTGTTTCTGTGTAGACAGTGGTTTGAAGAAAAAAAAAAAAGGGAAAAAAAAAGTTTGATGCTGCTTTTTTTTTTTTTTTTTTTTGCTTAAAAAATTATATATTTTTTAAAACAAAAATAGGAAGAGGTTTAGAGGATATTTATTCAGGACCTAGAAACATTCTGAAAACCATTTAGAGTGGCCAATCAAATGGGGATGGATTTTTTTTTTTTTTTTGTTTAGGTTTTGTTTTTTGTTTTTTTCGCTCTGAATAGTTTGAATTTGATTTGTTTTTCAGAGTTTTCTTTCCATTGTTGTTTTAAATCAGTTTCCTTTTATTGTGTGTTTCCAATGTTCCTTAACTCACTCAGTACGGCCAGTCCTCTCATCTCCTCTACACAGACCCCTCGGATGTCCAGTGGGTGTCTCAATGAATGACCCAACCTTTAGCTTCCGTCGTCAGAATTGTGGTATTCTTTGTCAACATTCACCTCTTCTGTATAAGAGCGTTCCGCTTGCTATATTTTGATGGTGGTAATTGGGGTGAAACGCTGTTAACGTCGTCTCTTTCGCCGTTCGTATGGAGAGAGTTAACTCTTGGGTTTGAGCTGGCCCGAAAGGCTCCGAGATCTGTCGTGGGTTTGAAAGCCGTGAGAATGAATCGGTGCAACAGAGTCATGAGTGATGAGGCAGGGGTGGGCTTATGGTAATGCACCCAAGGAGGAAACGAGTGTTCATGGGTACGAATCCTTCACTGGGCTAGGTTCCGTGGACACCTAGCACACATAAAAGAACCCACAGCAACGAAGGGGTTGTCCCAGGCGAAAATTAGGTTGAAAAATCCGCTTTGATGGTAAAGCTGGTATACTTGCAGACAGGGAGGGGGTGGGGGTGGGGGGGGGGGGGGGGGGGGGGGGGGGGTTGGAACGGCACTGTGGTGACTTTCTCTTCCTGTAGAGAGCAGCCATTTTTCTTTTCTTTTTTTCACACAGCTAAATCTGTTCACATCCACACACACACACACACACACACACACAGAGCCTTTTTTTTTATACAGTGAAATCTGTTCTGTCTCTCTCTCTCTCTCTCTCTCTCTCTCTCTCTCTCTCTCTCTCTCTCTCTCTCTCTCACACACACACACACACACACACACACACACACACTTTTTTTTTCATACAGCGAAATCTGTTCTCTCTCTCTCTCTCTCTCTCTCTCTCTCACGCACACACACACACACACACACACACACACACACACATGCACTTACACACACACATGCACTTACACACACACACACACACACACACACACACACACACACACTTACACACACACACACACACAAACTTACACACACACACACACACACACACACACACACACACACACACACACAAGAAGTCAGCAGGGAATCACTTTTTCGTGAATTTTTTGTTTTTTGTTTTGTTTTTGGTCTGTATGATGATGGGATCCCAGGTCATGCATGTGACTGGGGTGGTGCCTGAAAGTGAAGGGGGGGGGAAAAAGTCATTGTCATAATGTCAAGCAGCATTTTGAGATCATTTTCCCTGAGAGTTCTTTTTTTTTTCTTCTTCTGTCATTACGTATCCTCATGAATTTGAAGTGTAAAGCGTTAAGTGCATCAAAAGGCTTTGAAAACATGAGAAAATCAATAGTCAGTAACTGAGTAAGTGAAAATAGCTTTGCTTATGCTTTTAATGGAACTGGAAGCTTTGTTCATTTCTCTTGGTCTGTCTCTCTGTCTCTTGGTTAGTTGGATTTCCCTCCCTCCCTCCCTCCCTCCTTCCTTTCCACACCTACCTCCAATCCTTTTCACATACGAAATACAGAGAGAGGGAGAGAGGAAAATAGGATTACTTGTAAGCTGCTATCATGTTATTTATTATCGATGAACATTGACGTGCATGTGACATTTGAGCCTCACAACTCGCACACGCACACATGGATGTGTGTGTATAAATGCAAGCCTACCTGCACATAGTCATGCACACATGTGTAAAATGTACACAAGCACGCGCGTGCGTGCACACACACACTCACACACACACACACACACACACACACACACACTCACACACAGAGACTTGGGAAAGAAAAGTGAGGAGACAACAGAGAACAAAGGGAAGACAACCAGATTGTGGACCAGCATCAAGCTCCTCCGCCAGCCACACAGGACTGGGGAGTTGATTGGGTGGAGGGGTGGTGGTTGTCTGGGACAAGGATTGCCTCCCTTCCCAGAAAACTGACTTATTCTGGGCCGTTGTTAGTGTGTTAGCCAGGTTTTAACAATGAGCATCATCTCCCTTTCTCAGGACTTGGGGATGGGGTGGGGTGGGGTGGGGCGGGGGGGTTGCGGCCACCTTGCTGACGGTGCAAGTCTGCCCCTGATCCATACAACAAGAATCCTTGCATTTGTATTTGTATTTTTATCACAAAAGATTTCTCTGTGTGAAATTCAAGCTGCTCTCCCCAGGGAGAGTGCGTCGCTATAACTTTGTTTTTCCTATCGAAGTGGATTTTTCTACTGAATTTTACCAGGAACAACCCTTTTCTTGCCATGGGTTCTTTTACGTGCGCTAATTGCATGCTGCACACGGGACCTCGGTTTATCGCCTCATCCGAATGACTAGCGTCCACACCACCACTCAAGGTCTAGTGGAGGGGGAGAAAATATCGGCGGCTGAGCCGTGATTCAAACCAGTGCGCTCAGATTCTCTCGCTTCCTAGGCGGACGCGTTACCTCTAGGCCACCACTCCACTTTTTCTGGGGAGTGTCAGTATTGGGGGTAAGGGAATGTGTGTATTTGAGGGGGGGTGAGGGGGGGTGTGTGTGTTCCATCTTGCCATTGATTAGTGCTTGCTACGGCCGCCACCGTTGAGCAGAGGCAACAACCAGCTGGGACCAGATAAAATAACACCACCACCACCACAGTTGCTGTAGTGTATGTGGGCTGCCAGTGAAGGTACTGATCTGCCTCAGTGCTGAGCACAGGGGCATGGTCCATTGAGCAATGCCACCGCTGCGCTGCGTGTACTGTTGAGACAGGTTCGCGCGATAGGCTGAGCGGTGAGAGCGCTGGACTTCCAGTCGTGGGGTCCTAGGTTTGAGTCTTGGCCACTGCTGCATGTAGTTGGTAAAGGCGTGGAGATTTTTTTTTTTTATTATTCCCCCCCCCCACCCCCGAAATCTTTTCCAAAGTTCAGTAGATGTGCAGACCCCTGCTAGCGTCTGAACCCTCCTCACCCCTTGTCCCCCTGCCCCTTCATGTGTAAACACCTGCACAGTATCAGATATGCAAAGTAAAATCCATGTTGGTGTTCGGTTTGGTTATGGAAACATAAACTTGCCCAGCAAGCACGTTCCTGAAAACAAGAGTACTGCTGCCTTAATGGGTTAAGAAAGGCCCTTCATTTAAAAGCCCTGTGGTAGAATACCATTGGATGTGGAAGTTGTAGCCCACAAATGAGGTGTGTGGGGTGTGTGTGTGTGTGTGTGTGGGGGGGGGGGGGGGGATGAACAGCGGCACTTTTCTGCCATAAGTACTCTTCTTGCTTTAGGGATTCCCCGGTGTCTGAAAGGAGGAAAGAGACAACATTCCTGTGTGAGCCCTGCCCAGACAAAAAGGAAATGGTGGGTTCCCAGCGGAGTCTGTGGCAAGTGGTTGTTCATTGTCACTGGCTGGTGGGGGTGGGGGGAGTGGTCGGGGGGTGGGGGGGGGGGGTCAGGGGTTGGTGGGGGGGGGGAATGGTGGGGGGGGTCAGGGGTTGGTGGGGGGGGGGGGGGGGTCAGGGGGTGGCGGAGGTGAACAGAGATGCTGGTTGATGAGTGAACCATCGGAAGAAAGTTAATGCAACGGGATGCTGTGGTTTTGTGAATGTTGTCTGTTCCTATCAGTTTGAGTTCACCAGGAAGGCAGGGAGGGGGTCTGAAATGAAATACATGCAGGGCATATTGTGTTCTTGTGTTGGCTCTCTTTGTGTCTCTGTCTGTCTCTCTGTGCCCCTTCTTCTTCTTCTGCGTTCGTGGGCTGCAACTCCCACGTTCACTCGCATATACGCGAGTGGGTTTTTACATGTATGACCGTTTTAAAACCCGCCATGTAGGCAGCCATACTCCGCTTTCGGGGATGTGCATGCTGGGTATTTTCTTGTTTCCATAACCCACCGAACGCTGACATGGATTACAGGATTTTTAACGTGCGTATTTGATCTTCTGCTTGCGTATACACACGAAGGAGATCCAGGCACCAGCAGGTCTGCACATATATTGACCTGGGAGATCGTAAAAATCTCCACCCTTGATCCACCAGGCGCCGTCACCGTGATTAGAAAGAACCCGGGACCCTCAGATTGAAAGTCCAACGCTTTAACCATTCGGCTATTGGACCCGTCTCTGTGTCCCTTCCACCGTCCCCTCTTTTCTCGTTCTACATGTCAGCTGCATTTTCCTGTGGCTCCTCACACCCACCTGTTATGTAAGTCACAATTTGATTCCTTGTAAACAGCCAGGCTGTGAGTGACTTGTTGAGCCATCTGCTCATCAGATGGTGATTTTGGAAACAATGACAACCTACAGTGAGATGTGTGGGAATGATGTCACACCCTCTTGTAGTGAAGGAAATGATTATGTCTTGCTCAGGGTTTTTTTTTTTTTTTTTTTTTTTTTTGAAGGATTCATAAGTCTCTGTGTGTGTGTCTATTTTTGTCTTCATCAAAAGTGAAAGAGGAAAATTTACTTACGATATTAGCATTAATATTTACCATAACAGCACGCTTTGCTGATTTATCCTGCTTGTCTAGGAAGTCTGGTTTGCGCGGATTTGGTCAAAGTACTGACAAACAGGCCTCACAGAGTGGTGACAGGCCAACTTTGGGGAAGGCAGAATGTATTTGTCAGAATCTGATTAGAAATTACAGTCTCTCAGTCTGACTCAGTTGCTGACATAATGTTTTGAGGACGGCTTGGTTGTGTTACGTACTCACTGTGTGTGTGTGTGTGTGTGTGTGTGTGCTGCTTGTCATGGGCTTTTTCTCTTGCCCTCACAGTAACTTGACCAGAAAGACTATGAAAACGATTTGAGCACACATGTGATCCCCTCCGCTTTTGACAAAATTTTCATTTTTATCTTCTTTTCTTTTTAAAGACAAGAACCAGGTTATACTTTTTTGTGTATGTGTTGCTTTTTGTTGTTGTTGTTGTTGTTGTTGTTGTGTGTGTGTGTGTGTGTGTGTGTGTGTGTGTGTGTGTGTGTGTATAAATCCTGACTGTAGTTACATCATCAGGAACAACAACAGTTTTTTTTTTTTTCAAAGTGACAAAACCCCACAGGAGATGCGCGAGTGTGGAAGAAGAGTGAGGAAGAGCGCTGCTGCGTGGGGGTTTATGGTGGGGTGGGGATGGGGGTGGGTGGGGTGGGGGTGGGAGGTATACGAGAGGGAGGGAGGTAACGATCAGGTTGGCAGGGGATGCTGTCAAGAGAACAAAGTGCTGGTTGCCAGCCGTGAGGTCTGCTAACAACAGGGTGTGGGTGGGGAGGGGGTTGGGGGGGCTGCAAAGCATTCATCATCATCACAGGAGCCAGGCTCCCCTAACAAGTGCCTCGGTGGTCTTCGAACTGTAGGGTGAGTGCTATGGGACACATGCAGACAAGCTGTGATGGGGTGAGTGCTATGGGACACATGTAGACAAGCTGTGATGGGGTGAGTGCTATGGGACACATGTAGACAAGCTGTGATGGGGTGAGTGCTATGGGACACATGTAGACAAGCTGTGGTGGGGTGAGTGCTATGGGACACATGCAGACAAGCTGTGATGGGGTGAGTGCTACGGGACACGTGCAGACAAGCTGTGGTGGGGTGAGTGCTATGGGACACATGCAGACAAGCTGTGGTGGGGTGAGTGCTATGGGACACATGTAGACAAGCTGTGGTGGGGTGAGTGCTATGGGACACATGCAGACAAGTTGTGATGGGGTGAGTGCTATGGGACACATGTAGACAAGCTGTGATGGGGTGAGTGATACAGGACACATGTAGACCAGTTGTGGTGGGGTGAGTGCTATGGGACACATGTAGACAAGCTGTGATGGGGTGAGTGCTATGGGACACATGTAGAGAAGCTGTGATGGGGTGAGTGCTATGGGACACATGCAGACAAGCTGTGATGGGGTGAGTGCTGTGGGACACATGTAGACAAGCTGTGATGGGGTGAGTGCTATGGGACACATGTAGACAAGCTGCGGTGGGGTGAGTGCTATGGGACACATGCAGACAAGCTGTGATGGGGTGAGTGCTATGGGACACATGTAGACAAGCTGTGATGGGGTGAGTGCTACGGGACACATGTAGACACGTTATGATGGGGTGAGTGCTATGGGACACATGTAGACAAGCTGCGGTGGGGTGAGTGCTATGGGACACATGCAGACAAGCTGTGATGGGGTGAGTGCTACGGGACACATGTAGACAAGCTGTGATGGGGTGAGTGCTATGGGACACATGTAGACAAGCTGTGGTGGGGTGAGTGCTATGGGACACATGTAGACAAGCTGTGATGGGGTGAGTGCTATGGGACACATGTAGACAAGCTGTGATGGGGTGAGTGCTATGGGACACATGTAGACACGTTATGATGGGGTGAGTGCTATGGGACACATGCAGACAAGCTGTGATGGGGTGAGTGCTATGGGACACATGTAGACAAGCTGTGGTGGGGTGAGTGCTATGGGACACATGTAGACAAGCTGTGATGGGGTGAGTGCTATGGGACACATGTAGACAAGCTGTGGTGGGGTGAGTGCTATGGGACACATGTAGACAAGCTGTGGTGGGGTGAGTGCTATGGGACACATGTAGACAAGCTGCGGTGGGGTGAGTGCTATGGGACACATGCAGACAAGCTGTGATGGGGTGAGTGCTATGGGACACATGTAGACAAGCTGTGATGGGGTGAGTGCTACGGGACACATGTAGACACGTTATGATGGGGTGAGTGCTATGGGACACATGTAGACAAGCTGCGGTGGGGTGAGTGCTATGGGACACATGCAGACAAGCTGTGATGGGGTGAGTGCTACGGGACACATGTAGACACGTTATGATGGGGTGAGTGCTATGGGACACATGTAGACAAGCTGTGATGGGGTGAGTGCTATGGGACACATGCAGACAAGCTGTGGTGGGGTGATTTGCTATGGGACACATGCAAACAAGCTGTGATGGGGTGAGTGCTATGGGACACATGCAGACAAGCTGTGATGGGGTGATTTGCAAGGGGACACATGTAGACAAGCTGTGGTGGGGTGAGTGCTATGGGACACATGCAGACAAGCTGTGAGTGCTATGGGACACATGTAGACAAGCTGTGATGGGGTGAGTGCTATGGGACACATGTAGACAAGCTGTGATGGGGTGAGTGCTATGGGACACATGTAGACAAGCTGTGATGGGGTGAGTGCTATGGGACACGTGCAGACAAGCTGTGGTGGGGTGAGTGCTATGGGACACATGCAGACAAGCTATGGTGGGGTGAGTGCTATTGGACACATGTAGACAAGCTGTGATGGGGTGAGTGCTATGGGACACATGTAGACAAGCTGTGATGGGGTGAGTGCTACGGGACACATGTAGAAAAGCTGTGATGGGGTGAGTGCTATGGGACACATGCAGACAAGCTGTGGTGGGGTGAGTGCTATGGGACACATGTAGACAAGCTGTGGTGGGGTGAGTGCTATGGGACACATGTAGACAAGCTGTGATGGGGTGAGTGCTATGGGACACATGTAGACAAGCTATGGTGGGGTGAGTGCTATTGGACACATGTAGACAAGCGATGGTGGGGTGAGTGCTATGGCACACATGTAGACAAGCTGTGAGTGCTGTGGGACACATGCAGACAAGCTGTGGTGGAGTGAGTGCTATGGGACACATGTAGACAAGCTTTGATGGGGTGAGTGCTATGGGACACATGTAGACAAGCTGCGGTGGGGTGAGTGCTATGGCACACATGTAGACAAGCTGTGAGTGCTGTGGGACACATGCAGACAAGCTGTGGTGGGGTGAGTGCTATGGGACACATGTAGACAAGCTGTGATGGGGTGAGTGCTATGGGACACATGTAGACAAGCTGTGATGGGGTGAGTGCTAGGGGACACATGTAGACAAGCTATGGTGGGGTGAGTGCTATGGCACACATGTAGACAAGCTGTGAGTGCTGTGGGACACATGCAGACAAGCTGTGGTGGAGTGAGTGCTATGGGACACATGTAGACAAGCTTTGATGGGGTGATTTGCTATGGGACACATGTAGACAAGCTGCGGTGGGGTGAGTGCTATGGCACACATGTAGACAAGCTGTGAGTGCTGTGGGACACATGCAGACAAGCTGTGATGGGGTGAGTGCTATGGGACACATGTAGACAAGCTGTGATGGGGTGATGTGCTATGGGACACATGTGGACAAGCTATGGTGGGGTGAGAGCTATGTGGTGCATGTAGACAAGCGGACGAGAGTTGCTTCATGGCGGGGATTGGTTGAAGAGGGCCAAAGCCCCCAAGTAGCAGTGCTGGCCGGAGAGGAGATGTGTGCTTGGTTTGGCTGGAGTAGTGGGAGGGGGCGGCAAGTGGGCGGTGGGGGTGCGGCTGTGGGCAGTTTACTGGGGTTGTGTTCAGTCTGCGTTACCAAGCACTGCCTGGCACTCACTCTTCACAGTGCTAGGTGTTCAGTCTGCATGACCTAGCACTGCCTGGCACTACCTCTTTCTTCATGGTGCTAGGTGTTCAGTCTGCGTTACCTAGCACTGTCTGGCACTACCTCTTTCTTCATGGTGCTAGGTGTTCAGTCTGCAGTACTTAGCACTGCCTGGCACTACCTCTTTCTTCATGGTGCTAGGTGTTCAGTCTGCATGACCTAGCACTGCCTGGCACTACCTCTTTCTTCATGGTGCTAGGTGTTCAGTCTGCATGACCTAGCACTGCCTGGCACTACCTCTTTCTTCATGGTGCTAGGTGTTCAGTCTGCGTTACCTAGCACTGCCTGGCACTACCTGTTTCTTCATGGTGCTAGGTGTTCAGTCTGCATGACCTAGCACTGCCTGGCACTACCTCTTTCTTCATGGTGCTAGGTGTTCAGTCTGCATGACCTAGCACTGCCTGGCACTACCTCTTTCTTCATGGTGCTAGGTGTTCAGTCTGCATGACCTAGCACTGCCTGGCACTACCTCTTTCTTCATGGTGCTAGGTGTTCAGTCTGCATGACCTAGCACTGCCTGGCACTACCTCTTTCTTCATGGTGCTAGGTGTTCAGGTTGCATGACCTAGCACTGCCTGGCACTACCTCTTTCTTCATGGTGCTAGGTGTTCAGTTTGCATGACCTAGCACTGCCTGGCACTGCCGCTTTCATCATGGTGCTAGGTGTTCAGTCTGCATAACCTAGCACTGCCTGGCACTACCTCTTCATGGTGCTAGGTGTTCAGTCTGCATGACCTAGCACTGCCTGGCTCTACCTCTTCATGGTGCTAGGTGTTCAGTCTTCATGACCTAGCACTGCCTGGCACTACCTCTTTCTTCATGGTGCTAGGTGTTCAGTCTGCGTTACCTAGCACTGCCTGGCACTACCTGTTTCTTCATGGTGCTAGGTGTTCAGTCTGCATGACCTAGCACTGCCTGGCACTACCTCTGACCTAGCACTGCCTGGCACTGCCTCTTTCTTCATGGTGCTAGGTGTTCAGTCTTCATGACCTAGCACTGCCTGGCACTACCTGTTTCTTCATGGTGCTAGGTGTTCAGTCTGCATGACCTAGCACTGCCTGGCACTACCTCTTTCTTCATGGTGCTAGGTGTTCAGTCTGCATGACCTATCTGCCTGGCACTACCTGTTTCTTCATGGTGCTAGGTGTTCAGTTTGCATGACCTAGCACTGCCTGGCACTGCCGCTTTCATCATGGTGCTAGGTGTTCAGGTTGCATGACCTAGCACTGCCTGGCACTACCTCTTTCTTCATGGTGCTAGGTGTTCAGGTTGCATGACCTAGCACTGCCTGGCACTACCTCTTTCTTCATGGTGCTAGGTGTTCAGGTTGCATGACCTAGCACTGCCTGGCACTGCCTCTTTCATCATGGTGCTAGGTGTTCAGTCTGCATGACCTAGCACTGCCTGGCACTACCTCTTTCTTCATGGTGCTAGGTGTTCAGTCTGCATGACCTAGCACTGCCTGGCACTACCTCTTCATGGTGCTAGGTGTTCAGTCTTCATGACCTAGCACTGCCTGGCACTACCTGTTTCTTCATGGTGCTGGGTGTTCAGTCTGCGTTACCTAGCACTGCCTGGCACTGCCTCATCATGGTGCTAGGTGTTAAGTCTGCATGACCTAGCACTGCCTGGCACTGCCTCATCATGGTGCTAGGTGTTCAGTCTGCATGACCTAGCACTGCCTGGCACTGCCTCTTCATGGTGCTAGGTGTTCAGTCTGCGTTACTTAGCACTGCCTGGCACTACCTCTTTCTTCATGGTGCTAGGTGTTCAGTCTGCGTGACCTAGCACTGCCTGGCACTACCTCTTTCTTCATGGTGCTAGGTGTTCAGTCTGCATGACCTAGCACTGCCTGGCACTGCCTCTTCATGGTGCTAGGTGTTCAGTCTGCATGACCTAGCACTGCCTGGCACTACCTCTTTCTTCATGGTGCTAGGTGTTCAGTCTGCATGACCTAGCACTGCCTGGCACTACCTCTTCATGGTGCTAGGTGTTCAGTCTGCGTTACCTAGCACTGCCTGGCACTACCTCTTCATGGTGCTAGGTGTTCAGTCTGCATGACCTAGCACTGCCTGGCACTACCTCTTCATGGTACTAGGTGTTCAGTCAGCGTACGTAACTACATAGGAGTACATAGCATGAAAAGAGTGTGCATACATAAACAGAAGGGTGGGGGGGTAATAAGTGGAAGGTAAGTAAGTAGTCAGATATACTTTTGTTTCTGTTTGTCCTTTGTAATGACCAGTGTTTTTTGCACAGGACAGGAATCAGACCCCAGTAGGTGCTTGCACTTGTTAGTCACAGTCAGTGTGCAGTGTTGAACATGATTTTTGGGGGGAAGAAAATCCTTTTCTTAAAATGCTGCTGCAAACTTCAGGTTCAGTGTGGTGAAATGGCTGGAGACGCCAAGAACGCGTTATCGAAAGTGTAAGTGTAGGTTGAAAAAGCAGTGAACACATATTTTAGTTTGCTGTTTTGTTTTCCATTTTTGCAAGATCAAGTGTTGTTGTTTTTTTTCTGTACAAATTTGAAATTTGTTTTTGCTTTTCTTAACAGCAGTTGATGTCTGCTTAAAGTCAGCTTACAGTCCATAGAATCAGCCATAACCTATCCGTTTTCTTGTCTTCTGGTTTTTTTTCATGATAATTATCACTGTGATCATTATCATCATCGTCACTCATTGTGCATGGTGAGTATGTTCATGTTTCCAGAACCTTCCAGTGTGGTGGGTTGTATCAGCTTCCTGGTGCCTTGTTGATCTTGGATGTGAATAGTTGGGCCGACAGCAAAGTGAGAACTGTGTGGCTAATGGTTTCTCCACAGAAATGGGAATTCATTTACAGTCTGTGGTGAAGGACTAAGAGTATGACTCTCAAAGTAGGAGGCAAGATTGCACTGGCTCTTAGTGCTGCAGCCTTAGGGGAGGTATTTAGCCAATGGGGACCATCTTAGTGTTGGCGGAGGGAGCAGGGATTTTATCTGGGCAAGAAGCTCTCTACTGTAATTAAAATTCTAGCCCAGATAGTTGGGACAACAGTTGCCTTCTTTGCTGTTCTGATGGTCATAGTATATAGTATGTAGAGTATGTTCATGTTTTCATGACCCGCCATTGCTGTGGATTGCATCAGTTTCCATGTGCCCAGTTGATCTGCATGTGAATATAACGTGTGACAGGGAATAAGGCACCAGCAGGCCAGCACATCAATAACATTGAGACAACAGAAAAACTCATCTCCATCTTCTACCCACAACTGACCAGGTGCTGACACCAAGGACCAAACCCAGGACTCTCAGACGGAGAGTTGGTCATACCCCCTGTAACCACTGGGCTATGGTACATGGTGCCTATCTTCTTTCCTGTGTGTATGTTTGTGGAGATGTTGAGCTACGGTAGGGAGGCTGTGTGGAGAAGACAAACGGGCGTGGAGAGTGTAGGGGGGAAGGAAGGCGGGGCGGGGCGGGCAGAAGGCTGAACGCGCCTCTGATCAATCAATACGTGGAGGAGTCGGGCAGGGCGCCTCTGACAGGCACTGAAGCAGGGAGGCCAGGGATTGCGTGTACCAAGTGCACGTGCTTGTCGGGATTCTCTCTCTCTCTCTGTCTCTTCCCCTTACTCCTCCCACCAGCACAACCTTGTCACTTGGGCATCAACCACACACAGAGGGGGGAAACTTGTTGACATCGCTCCCCCCCGCCTCTCCCCCTGTCTCAGGTTTGCTGGATTGAGGCCTGGGGTTCAGTTTGTGCCGTGAAGGTGTGTGCCGCAGCCACCACCACACCACACACCCTTGAGGAGAAGAGCGGAGGGAGGGAGCGTGGAAGTTCTCTCCTCCTGTGACTGTGGTGTATCGGGTTACTACCTCTCTGTGGTGTATGGGGCTTACGTCGTCGTCGTCCTCGTTGTTCGTCGTCGTCGTCGTCGTTGTTCTCTTGTTCTTCTCTTCTTCTGTGGAGTGAAGGCAGTGTCTTGGGGATTTCTTTCTGTCTTTCCTGTGGTGTCACTGACGTTGGGTTGGTGATTGGTGGAATAATCAGCTGGAGCAGTGTGGTTTTTGTTTTGAGTGGTGGTAGTGACCGGAGAAGGACTGGAGCGAGTGCCCTTGCCTGCCGCTGCTGCTGTTGATTAAATCTATGGGGATAGAGAGTAGGGAGTAGTATACTTGTCATTGAGATGGGTGCTTTTTTGTTTGTTTGGTTTTTTTTGCTTTTTTAACTCTTCATCTCTTTTTTCTTCATACTTTTTTATTGGTTTGAATAATCTTTGTTTTCCAGTTCACATGCATTGCAAACGAATACCAGCAAAGACAAAAAAAAAAGCATCGACATGCTTAGTTAAAGGTTAAAGTTAACCCTTATCCTGTGCTCAACATTGCACTTCAAATTCAGCGTGATTGCCGATGAACCATAGTATAAACATTGATGAACAGCAAACGAATAAGAAGACACCCCCCCACCCCCCACCCCCACACACAAAAAAACCCCAAACAAACCCAGCAACCAACAAATAAACCAATAATGAATATAATGCTGCTGTCAATAATACCATCAAATCAGATTTATTGTTTCTTGTCTGTGTTTTAGTTTTCTTGTCACTATTTTTCTCATTGGATAATTGTTGCATATCAAAATCGTGTGACAGTTGTGTGACTGCCCACTGGCAAGTAAGTTCTTTCAGATGTTGCATTGTATTGTATTGTATTACTCTTTTTTTGTCACAACAGATTTCTCTGTGTCAAATTTCGGGCTGCTCTCCCCAGGGAGGCCATGTCGCTACACTGAGAGCGCCACCCATTTTTTTTGGTATTTTTTCCTGCCTGCAGTTCGTTTTTTTGTTGTTTTTTTCCTATCGAAGTGTATTTTTCTACAGAATTTTGCCAGGGACAACCCTTTTGTTGCCGTGGGTTCTTTTACGTGTGCTAAGTGCATGCTGCACACGGGACCTCAGTTTATTGTCTTATCCAAATGACTAGCGTCCAGACCACCACTCAAGGTCTAGTGGAGGGGGAGAAAATACTGGCGACTGTTCCGCGCTTCGAACCAGTGCGCTCTTATTGCCCCGCTTCCTAGGTGGATGCGTTACCTCTAGGCCATCACTCCACTGGGGATTGAAAAAGAAAAAAAAAAAAGATGAAGAAACTATCCTGTCTGCAGGTTTAGTTATATCCACTTCACTGTTTGGGGTGGTGTGGATGGGAGGGGAGGAAAAGTCTTTCTCAGTGAGGGGGGGCTCAGACTTTGCGGACATTTCAGATGTGTGCGTGTCAGTAGTGTGTCTCTGAATAGTACACATATAATAGAGATGTTTTGTGGTGTTTTTTTTTTTCTTTTTTTTTCTTTTTTCTATTCTTTCATTCAAATTGGCCTCTATTATGACTACGAGTATAGGCATCATTTTTTCTTCTTTTTTTTTTCTCTCTCCATTTTCTCTTTTTGTGATTAAAAAGAAAGAAAGAAAAAAAAAGAAGCAAATTTGGACATTTTCAGCCATATGTTCAAACAAAAATTCTTCTTTCTCCATTTCCCTTTCTTTTTTTTTTTTTATGTTATTTTTAAAACTATATTTGGACATTTTCAGCCATATGTTTAAACAAAACGTTCTTTAGAAAGTTGCTTTTTAAAAAATTTTTTTTTTTTAATGTGGCGGAAAGAAACAAAGAAGCTAGAATTAGTTGAAATGACACCTGTCTTTGTGTGTGTGTTGTGTGTGTGTGTGTGTGTGTGTGTGTGTGTGTGTGTGTACGTACTGTCCGTCACTTAAGACATCACCTTTTGATAAATGCGCACTTAAGATGGTTGGATTGAACAAGAAACCTGAATGGTGTGGAAAGGTTTTAGAGTGTAGTGTATGTACCTGCACATGTTATTATTAGAGAGATGAGTTTCAGAGCTCATGACGAGTTGCAGGCAGATTATGATAAGTTCAGTAAACTGGTATGTTCTAGCCACCTTCATTAAAGTTTCATGGACACATTGTTGCGTTTTGGGTTATGTACAGTGTTGTAGTTGTCAGTATTTTCAGTATAGTAGTGGAGTGATGGCCTAGAGATAATGCGTCCGCCTAGGAAGTAAGAGAATCTGAGCGCGCTGGTTCGAATCACGGCTCAGCCGCCAATATTTTCTCCCCCTCCACTAGACCTTGAGTGGTGGTGTGGACGCTAGTCATTCGGATGAGACGATAAACTGAGGTCCCGTGTGCAGCATGCACTTAGCGCACGTAAAAGAACCCACGGCAACAAAAGGGTTGTTCCTGGCAAAATTGTGTAGAAAAATCCACTTTGATAGGAAAAAAAAAAAAAAACTGCATGCAGGAAAAAATACAAAAAAATGGGTGGCGCTGTAGTCTTGCGACGTGCTCTCCCCAGGGAGAGCAGCCCAAATTTGACACAGAGAAATCTGTTGTGACAAAATTTATATATATATATCTATATTATATATATATATATATATATATATATATATATATATATTCCTTTTAATGAGACAGAGGAAAGGAGGTATTGTGTATTGTTCTCTCTCTCTCTCTGTCCTTAAAAAAAAAGTAATAGCATTGGTTTCTTGATGAAAAAATGATGAATAAAGTGCATATACCACATTGAACTTTAAAAGAATTTAAAATGTCATAGAAAATGATAAATCAATACAGATTATATATTCCCTTTGAGCAGCATTTTTTCCTCCCTTCTTTCCACATCAATTAATTCCTTTTGTGGAAGAGGAGGGGGGAAAAAACAATTTCCCCCTCCACTCCTCGAGCAGCCTGTAAGATCTGAAAACCTTTTTTTTTTCTCTTTCTTCTTTTCTTGAAATGAGACCTGCTCCTCTCTCTCTCTCTCTCTCTCTCTCTCTCTCTCTCTCTCCCCCCCCCTGTGTTCCGTCTCTGGGCCTAATAAGGCCCCGTTCCCCAAAGACGTCCAATTGTCGTTTTTGAAAAAAAGAGTTTGAGGAAGGAGGGTAATTGGGCGTGGCGCCGCCAGGTTCCGTTAACGCTGCTGATCTTTGACGATGTTGGTGAGTGAAAGGTCAGGGTAACCAGCAAGCCCAGGGTGCTGCTGTATTGATATTTGGAGGGGAGAGGGGAGGTAGGGGGGAGGGGTGCGGGGGGGTGGGGGGGGGTGCGTTTGGCCAGGGCCCATAGTGTGTGCGTGTGCGTGAGTGTGCCGTTGGATTTTCCATTCTTTCTATATTGATTGCAGTTGTACATGGGCAGAGGAACTCAATGTGTTATATGCGTTGGTAAACAGGTCTGTTGTAAACGCTGTTTTGCCTGCATGTAGTTCTTGTGTTTGTTTAAAAAAAAAGAAAAAAAAAGAAAAAGAAAAAAAAAAGGAATTAAAAAATAAAAAAGGTAGGAGGAATCATATTTTTTGATTTTTGTTGTTGTTATTATTGTGGTTTTCATGTGTGTGTGTGTGTGTGTGTGTGTTTTCTATTTAGAAAGAACAAGTTTTTGAGCTCCATTTTGCTCAGTTCTGTTCCAGCTCAGCTGTACCGATTGTCCATATCGCTCAGAACCAGTCAGCATGTTGTATTGTTTTATGGGTATTCTTATATCTTTTGTATGGATCGGTCATGGGGTGTTCTGCCCTATAGATGAAATGTACTTCTGTCGGGAGGACGAGGGATCATAGATGAATTAATAATAGACGGACTGAAGACCAGAAATGGAAGGTGAAATCGATCTGTGCTGGTTGAAGCTTGACAGTATAATGTTAATATTCTGCTTCAGTTTTCAAACAGAATATTGATAATGCTATGAAAACACTACTAAGGATGAAAATATTGATAATGACGATGATGATGATTTATTGATATAATGAAATTCTGAAGAAAAAAAGCACAGGTTTTCACAGTTATCTCAGACTGGCGTGACAGCTGTGTGGTTAAAGCATTGGACTTTCAGTCTGAGGATCCCAGGTTCGAATCCTGGTCATGGCGCCTGGTGGGTAAAAGGCGGAGATTTGTCAGATCTTCCAGGTCAACAGATGTGCAGACCTGTTAGTGTTAGTGCCTGAACCCCCTTCAGGTGTATGTATGTGAAGATCAAACACACATGTTAAAGATCCCGTAATCCATGTTAGCGTTTGTTGGGTTATGGAAACAAGAACATACCCATCAGGCATCCCTATGAAAACAAAAGTATGACTGCCTGCATTGTGGGGATAAAAATGGACGTACACATAAAACCCCACTTGTGTATATGAGTGAACGTGGGTGTCGTGGCCCACAAAGAAAAAAAAGAAGAAAAAAAAAGGAAGATACAGTTATCTTTGAGTTTTTGACGGTATCTTTCTGTGTTCATTTACACACCCTTTAGATGGTTTGCTTGTTGGATGTTCCAAGGACATGACTGAAGATGTGAAATCAGGGTTTGCGCAGGTCCTGTTGGATCGAAACCAGGGAGTGATAAATACATTTGAATCAGCACTGCAGTCTGGAATCCAGTTTTGTGAGAGTGTGCCATAGGGATGAGGACATAAATCATTTTGAGAACTGCTGCAGTACTACAATCCTGATTCCAATCATGTAAAAGTGTAAGGCTAAATATAGATTTCAGAATCTGCACAAAAATCTAGTTGTATGATAGTGTACCCTGGGGCTGATTACCGATTTTGGAATCTGCACAAAAATCTGATTGTGGGTCTGTGAACCTAGGGCCCAGTGAAAGGTTTTGAAATCTTCATCATTAGTGTAGCAGACATTTTTTTTTTTTTTCAAAATCAGTTTGGTTTTGTGTTTATGGAAATTTTCAGTGCGGTCTGGAAAAGTTTGTGGGGGTTGAGGGGAAGGGTGGGGGGGGGGGGATCTGGAATTTTGATCGGTCACATGTCTGTGTGGGAACCCTGAAAGAAGTAATGAAGGATTGTTTGAACATGTCCTGGAAAGACGTGATGTTGGTATGGCTTGAACATGGCTGGGCCAATCAGGTTATTGCTGCAAGCCACATTTAGAGAAGGGTTGGGGGGGGGGGTGGGGGGGGGGAAGCGGACGGAAGATAGGGTTAAGAGGATTTATTCAGATTAACTCCCAGCGACCTTTCTGCCATCTTTCCGGGGTGGGGGAGGTAAGCGGGTTTATACAAGATGGGTTTTCTCTCTCTCTCTCTCTTTTCCTTTTCTTCCCCCAAGACCACTCATTTCCCTCTTCTGGAAAGTGCAAGCTTGCAGCGTATTGAGGAACTGGGGGAGACTACTGGGAGAAAAGTGCATGCATGCTCTCATCACTAGGGTAGGAGTAGGTGTGGGGCAAGGGGCAAGTGGGGGGGTAAGGGGGCATGGGGGGGGGGGGGGGGTGGAAGGGAACTCCAGCAGGTCTACGAAACCCGAAACTTGGAGTCGATTTTTGTTCCTGAGTGTATGGACTGGAAGTTTGTAGGCCCTCCCTCCAGTTCTGCATGCACTCGCACACTCGTGTTTGTGCGCATGCACACACACACACACACACACACGCACATGCACATGCACACACACACACACACACACACACACACACACACACACACACACACACATTCTGCAGACTGGCGAGACATAGGAGAGGGTAACTTGGTCATGGATGGTTCTTGTTTTAACTGTATGATGCTTACATAGCACAGTGCATGAATTTTAGTCATGTAAGTCTCTCTCTCTCTCTCTCTCTCTCTCTCTCTCTCTGTGCACAATAGTGATGCTGGAAATTTCCTCTTGCTCTGGTAACCTCTCTCTCCATCTCTCCCTCCCTCTCCCTCAGTTTACCCTACCTCTTCTCTTCACCCCCTCTCTGTCTGTGTGTGTGTGTGTGTGTGTGTGTGTGTGTGCGTGCGTGCGTGCGTGTGTGTGTGGGCGCGCGCGTGCGTTTATCCCTCTCTCTTTCTTACATGGAACAACTAAGGGAGGGAAAAAAGCACAGGCAAACTAATCAGCCATCATTATCAAAATTACTTGGCACACATTGGATTAACTCCCCTCCCCCTCTCTCTGTCTCTTCTATTTCCCTCTCTCCCTCTCTCTCCTTCTCTTCATCCCTCTCTACCTCTCTCTTCTCCCCCCTATCTCAACATCTCTATACCTCTCGCTCACTCTCCCTCTCTTTCTCTCCCCCTTTCTCTCTCCCCTCTCTCCACAGCTGGCCCCCTCCCACCCCCCGATCTCTCTCTCTCCTTTACCCCTACACTCTTTCTTTCCTCCTCCTCCTCCTCTTCCTCTAGTGGGACATAAAGTGCAGGCATACAACCCTCCCATTTTTAACACAATTCATCACCTATAGATATTTCCTGTGTGTAAAGATATATGCTCTGTCATGATCTTTCATACAGTCACTATAGTAATTAGTATGAAAAAAATAATAAAAGACAATTCAAAAAAGAAGAAAGATAAAGAAAAGAAAAAAAAAGGTTAGGGATGTATGACAGTACAGGCTCATGCACTCAGCAGTGCATGCACAAATTTATTTTATTATTAATAGTAATAGTAGTGTCAGTATTGGAAAAAGAAAAAAAGGAGAGAAAAAAAAAGAAAAAAAGAGGAGCACTGAGATAATGGATTGTGGAGGGGCGACAAGTTATAGCACGTGTGCGTTTCATGTGATGGGTGCAAATTGACTGACAGTGCCGAGACAAGTGATGCGTTCTCTGACGTGATCGAACAACAACCCAGAGATTGAGTAAGGCTGGTGGAGGTGGACAGTCGATCATTACCTGACACCCTCCCACCCCTCACCCCCCCGTGATTGAAACCACTCCCCTCCACCACCACCACCCCCTCAGAATCTCACACGGTTTGAGAGAACTGCTTCACGGACCACGCAGATCACCTGCACCAGCAGCCAAACGCCCCAGGGGGCTGTGGGCACCTTTCACTAGCTAGCGTGGGCTCTTTGAGGAAGGAAGGAAGGAAGGCGTGACGGAGGGAAACAGTTTTCATCAATTGTGCATAAGTCTTAACGACCTCCGCCGCCTCTGGAGCGTGAAAGATGATGGCCGGTCGTGGCGGCGGGGAGTAGGACGACGCCAGTGTGTGAAATTGGGGAGTTTTGGGGAAAGCGGCGGGTAGGAAAGAAAGAAAGAAAGTGTGTGGGGGACGGTTTTTTTTGGAAGGAAGTGGTTTTTGTTTTGTTTTTTTGCCGTGGTGGTGTGGCTCGGCCGGTTGATGTTGGACATGACCAGCTCTCGTGAGGGTGGTGTGGACGTGGAGGAGGCTGCTCTCAGTCTGCAGGATATCAGTCTGGTAGGTGGTTTGGGGTGGTGGTTTTTTTTCTGTTTTTTTTTTCTTTTCTTTTTTTCTCTCACTCACTGTTGTTCTTTTGGTGTGTGTGTGTGTGTATTTTTGTTGTTGTTTTTGACTCACTTGTGTAAACAAAGTGAGTCTATGTTTTAACCCGGTGTTCGGTTGTCTGTGTGTGTGTCTGTGTGTCTGTGGTAAACTTTAACATTGACATTTTCTCTGCAAATACTTTGTCAGTTGACACCAAATTAGGCATAAAAATAGGAAAAATTCAGTTCTTTCCAGTCATCTTGTTTAAAACAATATTGCACCTCTGGGATGGGCACAAAAAAATAAAGAATGAAGCCTAATTATATGCAAACTGCATTTACTGTTATATTTATATTTTTTGTATTCTCTAAATTTGGCACTTTGATCTGATATTCTGACCCAACAACAAGAGCAGTCATTATTATCATTTTCTGTTCAAACAGGAACTTCTTTTGCTAAGCATGTAAGTTTTATTTATTTTGCAAACGTTTTTGGTGCAGATAGTAAAAAAAGGGAAATTACTCTGTAATTAATGCTAGGGGAGTTAATTTGCTTTAAACTGATCTTTCTCATCTTAAACATTACATTTTGAAATTATACTCAATACATAAAAAGCTTGGATTTTTTTTTTTTAAAAGTGTATCACAAGTGAGTCTTGAAGGCCTTGCCTCTCTTGTTTTCTTTCCTTTTTTGCTCTGTTGGTTTTGTCTCCAGGCAGAATGGTACTTGACACTCTGTGTGTGTGTGTGTGTGTGTGTGTGTGTGTGTGTGTGTGTGTGTGTGTGTTTCTGTACAGATCTGTGTCCAGTAATTCACTCAGATGGCGCAGGTGTTAGTATTTCAGGATGAGTATTGAATATATTCAGAATTATGGTCCTCTGATATGCTTTGGCCTTCGAGTTTGTAGGAGGAATGTTGATTTGATTTTATCTTGTCAGACCTTTGGTTGTTTTACCTGCTGTCAGATTTGCTGCAGCTTTATTTGTTAATATTATTGTAATGTAATGTTACAGTCCCTCATTCATTCACCTTTGTTGTGACTGTCATGTAAGTACGGTCCATCGTTCATTCACCTTTGTTCTGCCTGTCATGTAAGTACAGTCCATCGTTCATTCAGCTTTGTTCTGCCTGTCATGTAAGTACAGTCCATCATTCATTCACCTTTGTTCTGCCTGTCATGTACGTACAGTCCATCATTCATTCGCCTTTGTTCTGCCTGTCATGTAAGTACAGTCCATCATTCATTCAGCTTTGTTCTGCCTGTCATGTAAGTACAGTCCCTCATTCATTCACCTTTGTTCTTACTGTGATGGAATTACAGTCCTTCCTTCATTCACCTTTGTTTCTTCTGTGATGGAATCACAGTCCTTCATTTGTTCACCTTCGTTCTTACTGTGATGGAATTACAGTCAATCATTCGCTCACCTTTGTTCGTTTTGCGATGGAATCACAATCCCTCATTTTATCCACCTTTGTTCATCTTTTGATGGAATTACTCAGTCCATCATTCATTCACCTTTGTTCTGCCAGTCATGTAAGTACAGTCCCTCATTCCTTCACCTTTGTTCTGCTTGTCATGTAAGTACAGTCCATCTTTGATGCACCTTTGTTCTTCCTGTGATGGAATGTTACCATTATTTACCTTTATTCTTTTGATGGGGTTGCAGTCCATCATTCATTCATCTTTGTTCCTTCTGTGGTGGAGAATCAGTCACTCACTCATTCACCTTTGTTCTTCCTCACCTTCCTGTGATGGAACGTCAGCCAGTCATTCAGCTTTGTTCTTCCCCCCCCCCCCCCGGGGGGGGGGTGAACTTCAGTCTGTCAGTCACCTTGAAGGTTTCCACCCGGCAGCTGCCGCTAGGTTTGACGCCAGTACCGACTGTGACAGGTAGTGAGGGACCGCAGTCTTGACGCCGGAGGTGACAGGAGAATCAATGGAGGGGGTATGGGGGGTGGGGGTGGGGTGGAACAAAGGAGGGTGTTAAAAGGACGACGGTAATGACATGTGAGTCTGGATCCTGTCAGGCTTTTGATAGGATTTCTGTCAGAGGGGTAGGAGTTACAGGACTCGCTGTCAGGTCCCTTCTATGCTTGGTAGGTAAAATGTTAGACGGTCTTGGTTACTGGTAGGCAGTGCTAGACCTTGACCTTATACAGGAGCCGGTGCTGTGCTGTGTCAATGTCTGTCTTCAGTTTCTGGTGGGGATGGAGGAGGAGGAGGGAGGGAGGGGGGGGGGCAGGGAGAGGGTGAATACCTAAGTACTGTAAGATAGGCGCTGGAGCTGAACAAAAGTGAAGTGAGGTGTGTCTTTGTTGAACAAGCAGGTGTTGTGAGTACGCCATTCTTTCTTGTCGGATTGATTATTAGTGGGACAACTGATTGAGGTTTATTTAGTTACATGGTCTGGACAAACATGCAGGCAGATATATTTGTATTTGTATTTGTATTTCTCTTTTTATCACAGCAGATTTCCCTGTGTGAAATTCGGGCTGCTCTCCCCAGGGAGAGTGCGTCGCTACACTACAGCGCCACCCATTTTTTTTTTTTTTGTATTTTTTCCTGCGTGCAGTTTTATTTGTTTTTCCTTTATTTGGGTTTTTTTTTTGATATAATATGTTTTTCAAACGTACTTGGGTGTAGGCATCAGGCCCTTGGAAAAAATGTCTTTGGGTGGAATGGTTACTCTTGGTTTGGTCGCCTTTGACCTCCGCATAACCCTTTTTTTTTCTCTCTCTCCTTTCTTCCCAGTCCAATGTCGCTAAAAGTAGACAGATGTGAAATTTGCAGACCACAACTCCATACATAGATGTGCACTCATGCATACGCGACACATACACTCACACGCGCACACACACACACACGCACACACACGCGTCCCAGTCAGCAAAATAAGCAAACATCATCATCAGCGAGGGGACACTCTCCCTCCCAGTCCCTATCCTTCCAGTCCTGGAGTGTGTGTGTAGTGTATTGATCCTCAGATTGATACCAGACCCTCATACTGGAGGTCCCGGTGTCTTGTGCCATTTGTCTGATGGTAGGCAAGACACCTTGTGAGTGATTGTCACTACCCCCCCCCCCCCCCCCCCCCCCCAATGCCCCCACCACCCCCTTCCCCCCGTCAGGTTGAAAGAGATAATTTAAATGTGTTCTATACATACAGCATATAGTTTTTCTTGTGTGAAATTCTAGGGGTGAAAAATCCGGTCAGTGTTTGTTGTTCTGTTTGTTTTTGCTTAGTACATTCAGGGCTTGACGTCAGCGGTTGCCTGACTGTCTGGGGCAAGTAGATCATTGTGTCCGGCAAGTAATGTCCTTACTGAACTTGCCCGACCAGGCAAGTCAAATTGTCCAAGACTAGCATGTCGCGATTTTAAAAATACCCATCGCGCTCCCGATACCAATCGTAAGACTATTTGTTTAGCAGACGACGTTTTGAGTCTGACGCAGTTTTCAGCTGAAATGGCTGAAAGAATTTCTGTGGCTGACAGTCAACTGGGAAAACACACCAAAGGCAGTGTTTTGTCAAGTGAGAGAGAAAACGTGTTTTAGCTGTTCAAAACAACAGTTATCTTTTGTGAAACCCAGTAAAATAAACATCAGTTAAAGAAAAGGGTTTGACTGCTTCTTTCTGTGTGTGTGTGTGTGTGTGTGTGTGTGTGTTGTGCCCATACGTGATGCATATAAGTTTCTGAAAGTAGAGCAAGTGCAAAATCTGTCCAGGAAAGTGAATTTTCCAGTCACTTGCCCGACTTGGCAAGTTGGAAAAAAAAATTAATGTCAAGCCCTGTGTAGCATAGAAAAGAAAAGAGTAGGTGGGGTGTAGAAAGAAGTGACAGACAGGCGCAATAGCCGAGTGGTTAAAGCGTTGGACTGTCAATCTGAGGGTCCCGGGTTCGAATCACGGTGACGGCGCCTGGTGGGTAAAGGGTGGACATTTTTACGATCTCCCAGGTCAACATATGTGCAGACCTGCTAGTGCCTGAACCCCCTTCGTGTGTATACGCAAGCAGAAGATCAAATACGCACGTTAAAGATCCTGTAATCCATGTCAGCGTTCGGTGGGTTATGGAAACAAGAACATACCCAGCATGCACACCCCCGAAAACGGAATATGGCTGCCTACATGGCGGGGTAAAAACGGTCATACACGTAAAAGCCCATTCGTGTGCATACGAGTGAACGCAGAAGAAGAAGAAGAAGAAGAAAGGAGTGACAGTTTGCTGTGGTGACACATTTCAGAGCAGAAATCTGATGTGACAAGACAGTTAAGTTCTTGCCTTAAATCAACAACAACAAGAACAACAAAAAAACTACTCACCTCTCACAACAGTCATGATGGTGTCTGATGTCTTGTGCTTCGTCCATGTGATGCTGATGAATTCTTCTTCTTCTTCTTCTGTGTTTGTGGGCTTCAACTCCCACGTTCACTTGTATACGTGAGTGGGCTTTTAACGTGTATGACCGTTTTTACCCCGCCATGTAGGCAGCCATACTCCGCTTTCGGGGGTGTGCATGCTGGGTATGTTCTTGTTTCCATAACCCACCGAACGCTGACATGGATTACAGGATCTTTTACGTGCATATTTGATCTTCTGCTTGCGTATACACACGAAGGGGGTTCAGGCACTGGCAGGTCTGCACATATGTTGACCTGGGAGATCGTAAAAATCTCCACCCTTTACCCACCAGGCGCCGTCACCGTGATTCGAACCCGGGACCCTCAGATCGAAAGTCCAGCGCTTTAACCATTTGGCTATGGTGCCCGTCGATGCTGATGAATAATCGATGGTTTTTCACTTTCTGTCTGGTTCCACGTCTGTGGGCACAGCCTCAGGCACATTTTGCTCCTTGCTGATGAGGTTTTCAGGACGAGCTGTTGGGACATATCTGTTGAATATTTTATGTTAACGCTCATGGTCAGATGCTGGTTTGCAGATTATCTTTTGGTGGGCGACTTGAGGCACGTTTTTTGCCTCATCGCTGGCTGCTGGAAGTTTTTTGATGTGATGATTTATCTGTTGTTTCATGGTGCATTTAATGTCGAACACTGATTTGAAGTCTTCTGTTAAAATGATTGTTAAAACTCGTTTGTGGTCGCTGTGTTGAAAATGTACTTCTGATTTGATGCTTATTTGTTTATGTTTTTTTGGTACATTTTAATATCAGACACTGATTTGAAGTCTTCTGTAATAATAATAATAAAAAAAAAAAATCATCACTGAGATATGTTCTTCTCTGGAAGATAGAATTGTATACAAAGTGGCAGATACTGATAAAGAGCATGCTTTAATTATTGATGTGTTTGTGTGTGTGTGTGTGTGTGTGTGTGTGTGTGTGTGTCTCCTGTCCCTCTTTCTGTCACCTCTTGATCATCCATTTCCTACTGTCCGTTCTTGTTGTATATATATACATGTATCTTCTGTTTATCAGTCCAATGTCTTTTTTTTTTTTTTTTCAAAATAGTTAAATGCATTAAAAACACGTCTTCTGCACATGCATGAGAGTGTGTACGCACATACACACAGGGAGACACACGTGCTTTCCACACTGCACCCCACCCCACATGCACACACACACACACACACACACACAAACATGCGCACACGCACACACACACACACACACACACACACACACACACACACACACTCTCTCTCTCTCTCTCTCTCTCTCTCTCTCTCTCTCTGAAATAAGATCCATTCATTCATTCATTCATTTATCATTCATTTATTCCATCCATCCTTCATTCATTCATTCATCCTCTCTCTCTTTCTCACTCATTCACTCTCTCTCTCTCATTACCATATTCATATACATTATTGTCATGAATGCAGGTATCATGATTATGTACTTGTAAATGCTACTGTGCAATTGAGTGTATTTGAATTTCATGTATGTTTTTCTATAACCTTTTGTTATCTTGTGAACATTTTGATTTCATTTCTTTTTGCCCTGAGGGCTGGATGTAAAAAAGCATATACATGCTTATTCCACTTCCCGCATTAAAAAGATTTGTTTGTTCGTTCGTTCTGTCTCTCTCTCTCTCTGTCCCATTTTTGTGTGTCCTAAATACGGTCATATCTGCCAGAAATATATTCCAGAGTTCATAAATATCAATGACAATACATTGTTTCCTATTCTACAAACCCCATGTGTTACCTCCCAGAGAAATCTTGCTATGTACACCTATTACGCCTTAAAATTTAGAGACGAATTTACACAGTGAATGAATTAGTATAACTATAAACATGATGAGTACGAACATTCTATGTATTTTTCATCCAGTTATCGGTTACTCACGTACAGTACACCTTTGTGTGTGTGTGTGTGTGTGTGTGTGTGAAGAGCGATCGAATTGCCCCTTTGTATCCCCCACCCCTTTGTGTATGGGCTGGTGGCCTTCACAATTAAACCTGTGTCAGTGTCAGTGTCAGTGTCTCTCTCTCTGTGTCCTCCCAGCGGGTCTGTCAGGGAGAAGATGACCTGTACAGCTTGGGATGGGAGGTAACAGCAACAGCCACACACTCAACAAACAGTGCCTGTGGGGCGGCTGGTCCTAAGCCCTGCTGGGGTCAAGTTCTCTCAGCAGGTAGTCTATATCGGCCACACTGACCCTCACCTCCGACCTCCAGTGCCTTGCACAGGGTCAAGGCCACCTGGTCAAGGTCATGATTTTTTTTATTTTTTTTTCATTTCTTTTTGCCCTGAGGGCTGGATGTAAAAAAAGCATAAACATGCTTATTCCACTTCCCGCATTAAAAAGATTCGTTCGTTCGTTCGTTCTCTCTCTCTCTCTCTTTCTCTCTCTCTCTGTGTCCTCCCAGCGGGTCTGTCAGGGAGAAGATGACCTGCACAGCTTGGGATGGGAGGTAACAGCAACAGCCACACACTCACAAACAGTGCCTGTGGGGCGGCCGGTCCTAAGCCCTGCTGGGGTCAAGTTCTCTCAGCAGGTAGTCTATGTCGGCCACACTGACCCTCACCTCTGACCTCCAGTGCCTGCACAGGGTCAAGGCCACCTGGTCAAGGTCATGATTTTTTAAATTTCATTTCTTTTTGCCCTGAGGGCTGGATGTAAAAAAAGCATAAACATGCTTATTCCACTTCCCGCATTAAAAAGATTCGTTCGTTTGTTCGTTCTCTCTCTCTCTCTTTCTCTCTCTCTGTGTGTCCTCCCAGCGGGTCTGTCAGGGAGAAGATGACCTGCACAGCTTGGGATGGGAGGTAACAGCAACAGCCACACACTCACAAACAGTGCTTGTGGGGCGGCCGGTCCTAAGCCCTGCTGGGGTCAAGTTCTCTCAGCAGGTAGTCTATGTCGGCCACACTGACCCTCACCTCTGACCTCCAGTGCCTGCACAGGGTCAAGGCCACCTGGTCAAGGTCATGGGGTGGGAGGGAGAGAGGAAGCTGGGGGCCTTGTTTTTGTGTACTCCTGTGACACGTGTCGTGCGATCCTGTGTCATGTGCTGTGCAGTCCTGTGTCATGTGCTGTGCAATCCTGTGTCATGTGATGTGTAATCCTGTCACATGTGTGATTCTTAGTCAGGTGGTCGTGCGGTCCTGTGACATGTGTTGTGCGATCCTGTGTCATGTGATGTGCAATCCTGTCACATGTGTGATTCTTAGTCAGGTGGTCGTGCGGTCCTGTGACATGTGTTGTGCAATCCTGTGTCGTATGCTGTGTAACCGTGTGACGTGTGCTGTGGAGTCCTGTGACATGTGTTGTGCAATCCTGTGTCGTATGCTGTGTAACCGTGTGACGTGTGCTGTGGAATCCTGTGACATGTGTTGTGCGATCCTGTGTCATGTGATGTGTAGTCCTGTCACATGTGTGATTCTTAGTCAGGTGGTCGTGTGGTCCTGTGACATGTGTTGTACGATCCTGTGTTGTGTGCTGTGAAACCCTGTGTCGTGTGCTGTGGAATCCTGTGTCATGTGGTGTGCAATCCTGTGTCAAGTGATGTGTAATCCTGTCACATGTGTGATTCTTAGTCAGGTGGTCGTGCGGTCCTGTGACATGTGTTGTGCGATCCTGTGTCGTGTGCTGTGTAACCCTGTGATGTGTGCTGTGGAATCCTGTGTCATGTGGTGTGCAATCCTGTCACATGTGTGATTCTTAGTCAGGTGGTCATGCGGTCCTGTGACACGTGTTGTGCGATCCTGTGTCATGTGCTGTGGAATCCTGTGTCATGTGATGTGCAATCCTGTGTCATGTGATGTGTAATCCTGTCACATGTGTGATTCTTAGGTGGTCATGCGGTCCTGTGACATGTGCGATCCTGTGTCATGTGATGTGTAGTCCTGTCACATGTGTGATTCTTAGTCAGGTGGTCGTGCGGTCCTGTGACATGTGTTGTACGATCCTGTGTCGTGTGCTGTGAAACCCTGTGTCATGTGCTGTGGAATCCTGTGTCATGTGGTGTGCAATCCTGTATCATGTGATGTGTAATCCTGTCACATGTGTGATTCTTAGTCAGGTGGTCATGCGGTCCTGTGACACGTGTTGTGCGATGTGTCGTGTGCTGTGGAATCCTGTGTCATGTGATGTGTAATCCTGTCGTGTGTTGTGTGATTCTTAGTCAGGTGGTTTGTGCGATCCTGTGTCGTGTGCTGTGGAATCCTGTGTCTTGGGATGTGTAATCCTGTCATGTGTTGTGTGATTCTTAGTCAGGTGGTTTGTGCGATCTGTGTCGTGTGCTGTGGAATCCTGTGTGGTTGTGCGATCCTGTGACACATTGCACGATCCTGTGTCAAGTGCTGTGCAGTTGTGTGTCATGTGATGTGCAGTCCTGTGTCATGTGATGTGCGCTCCATTGTCACGTGACGTGGAATCCTGTCACATGATGTGGAATCCTACACCATGTGCTGTGTAATTCTGCGTCACAGGTTGCGTTATCCTGTGTCACAATTTGTGTCATCCTGTGTCATGAGTTGTCAATCCTGTGTCAAAAGTCTTGTAATCCTGTGCCATGATTTGTGTCATCCTGTGTCGTGTAATCCTGTGCAACGAATTGCATGACCTTGTGTCATGGGTCATTCAGTCTGATGTCATGTGTTGTGTAATCCTCTGTCACATGTTGTGTGAT
>NC_134906.1:11021275-11041275 GCF_041734735.1 Babylonia areolata | reverse complement strand
CCAGTGCTCATCTTCTCTCTCACACACACACTCTCTCTCTTACTCTGTCTCTGTCTGTCTCTTTGTCTGTCTGCCTGCCTGCCTGCCTGTCTCTCTAAAGAGAATGGTTTCAGAGAGAACTGTCCGCCCGTGCTCATCTTCTCTCTCACACACACACTCTGTCTCTCTTACTCTGTCTCTGTCTGTCTCTTTGTCTGTCTGCCTGTCTGTCTCTCTAAAGGGAATGGTTTCAGAGAGAACTGTCTGCCAGTGCTCACCTTCTCTCTCTCTCTCTTTGTCTGTCTGCCTGTCTGTCTCTCTAAAGGGAATGGTTTCAGAGAGAACCCTCTGCCAGTGCTCATCTTCTCTCTCACTCTCTCTTTCTCTTAATCTGTCACTGTCTGTCTGTCTGTCTCTCCAAAGAGAATGGTTTGTTCAGAGAGAATCCTTCGCCAGTGCTCATCTTCTCTCTCACTCTCTCTCTTACTCTGTCTCTGTCTGTCTGTCTCTCTAACTCTCTAAAGTGAATGGTTTGTTCAGAGAGAACTGTCTGCCAGTGCTCATCTTCTCTCTCACTCTCTCTTTCTCTTACTCTGTCTCTGTCTGTCTGTCTCTCCAAAGAGAATGGTTTGTTCAGAGAGAATCCTTCGCCAGTGCTCATCTTCTCTCTCACTCTCTCTGTCTCTGTCCTGTTTGTTCAGGGAGAACCTTTCCCCAGTGCTTATCTTCTCTCTCTCTCTCTTACTCTGTCTCTGTCTGTCTGTCTCCCTCTCTTTCTACCTGTCTCTCTGTCTCTCTAAGTCCCCCACATTGGAGGTACAGTCTGTGATGCCAACCAAAGCCAGCGATGGCCATTTCCGTCTTGGGAGGACTCGCTGAGGCGTACCATTGTCCCTGGTTGTCAGCTTCTTGGGAGGGGGGCTGTGGGTGCTATCAAGCAGAGCAGCTACCAGTACTTCCGCTTTTCTTCCAGACCAGACTATTTCTGGGCCCCCATTACCTTTTTCACTTTTGGCTGCTTGATTAGACAGAGCCGGCTGAAAGGGCTGTGGTGTATGGTCTTGTTATGGGCGACAACTATGACTGCATTGTGTGCTGCTAGCAGACTTTGGCAGGAGATCATTCGCTCGTCTTCTTCTTCTTCTTCTTCTTCTGGCTCATAGTGAAATTTTATCCAGCCGAGTGTTGTCATTGGTTCTTTCAGTATAGTTCTAAATCTTATTACCTTTTGCTGACAGTGTTGAAGTTCTTCCCCACCCTCCACACCCCAGCCTCCCACCCCTCCCCAACAGGAGCATGTAAAGCTTAGTTCAGTGTGTCAGCTATGATGTAAGGCGCTTTGAGCAGCATTGGTGCTGGATATCGCACCATAGAAAAACTATGTATTATTAAAGCATTTACGTCCGCCCCCCCCCCCCCCCCAAAACCCTCTCCATTTTTTCTGTTGTTTTTTTAAAGACACAATTTAAATGCATTGAAGTGCAATACAGACATTATTCCTTCTCCCATCAGTTGGTTATGTTCCTCAAGTTTGAGAATTTTTCTCCTGGTGGTTTGTGATAATGTGGACATTTGACTAAACATCTGTTGTTTTGACTCCATACTTTCCAGTCACATTGTTTGTATTATTGATGACTGTTGATAAATTGGTCATGTCAAGCATCAGTTTCATGAACTCACCTGAAAACAGAGTGTGATTGCTGACATGGCGGGGTAAAAACGGTCGTACACATAAAACTCCACCCATGAATTATACAAGTGAACATGGGAGTTGCAGACCACCAACGCTGGGGAAGAAGAATTTCATGAAACTTGAATGTGATTGTAATTACCAGGTGTGCTGTTTTGTTACTGAAGCCTGTGATTTTTTTTTTTTGTCAGCAGTAAGTACTTATTATATCTGTCAGCTTTATTCTGTCACTTGATTTAAGGGAGAGGGACAGAAGAGCGACTGAAGCTGAGTACTATTGGTGCGCAAGCAGTAGTTATACCAGAGAAATCAAAATGGAAACTGCTACTGCCTGTCACTTGAGCTGTGTGTACACTGAGCTGTCTTTTCAATGGCAGCAAGTTCAGCTGTCATTGGGGTCCTTGGTGCAGAAACCGGCAATGCTAAATTAGGTAAATTATCTCGTTCCTGTTCCTGGCCATGGGAAGGATTCACATGATGGTGATGGCAAGCAATAGAGTTTCACGCCCAACTTGCGTTGAGCGACATGAGAACAGGAGGAGATGAATAGACTAAAGAACACTAAAGATAAATAGCGTGGGAGACAGTTTGATGCACAGGCACTCAAACCTGGTTCAGAGTTATTGAACAGGTTGTGTGTGAGTGGAATGAAGCCTCTGTTGTTGTTTTATCAGCATCCTGTCTGTATGCACATGGTTTGATCCATCTGTATTTCTTTTGAAGGATTAAAGAAACAAAAACAAAAAACACCCTTTCTGAAGTATGATACTTGATAGTGTGAGTCACGGTAGGGTTTAAGTGATGCATGAATTATTGTCACTATTTTTTTTTTATTTTTTTTTTTAAACATTTCTGTTTTTCACAGTTTATATGCTTGTGACTCTTTTTCTGTGGTGGGCGGCCCAAATCTTGGGTCACTGACAGGCTTTAGATTTTTTTTTTAGATTCCTTTTTTTTTTTTTTCTTCTTCTTCTTCCGCACAGTTCAGTAGTTTTACCCCTGTGCATCTTGTCCCAGATGGCCTCCTACACACTGAAAAAGTATTGATTGATCCAGAAAGTTAAGCTTTTCATTACACTTCCAAAAGGGAGTTTTTGGGCATTTAAAAAAATGTTTAGATTCATGCGCACGATGTTTTTTTTTTTTTTTTTCTGTATTGAAAGAATGTGCTGCATCTGCAGACACAGTCCAGTTGTCTTGTTAAAGTATCAAAAGGCCAAATTATATGTAGTGAGCCAGGGCAGGCATATTGAGATTGAAATGTTCTGTTGTATCAGAGCGTCTCTGTGTGGTTTAAAAAAAAAAAGTTATTTATTTATTTATTTATTTTGTAACAATTTATGTCACTTTTGGGCTTGTTAGTACATTTTCATGAATAAGATTTGTTTTTTTAATTGTGAACAGATACTGTTGAAGTTTTTCACTGGAAAGTAAAGTTTGTGTATGCACAGCATTCAGAACCTTGGTTTTTCATCTTGTTTGAAGGACTAGTCCCTATGGAGTGATGGCCTAGAGGTAATGCGTCTACCTGGGAAGTGAGAGAATCTGAGCACGCTGGTTCGAATCACAGCTCAGCCGCCGATATTTTCTCCTCCTCCACTAGACCTTGAGTGGTGCTCTGGACGCTAGTCATTTGGATGAGACGATAAACAGAGGTCTTGTGTGCAGCATGCACTTAGCACACGTAAAAGAACCCACAGCAACAAAAGGGTTGTTCCTGGCAAAATTCTGTAGAAAAATCCACTTCGATAGGAAAAACAAATAAAACTGCACACTGGAGAAAAAAAAAAAAGGGTGGCGCTGTAGCATTGCGATGCGCTCTCCCTAGGGGAGAGCAGCCCGAATTTGACACAGAGAATCTGTTGTGATAAATACAAATACAAATACAAATATGTCATAACTGAGGCTTACGTGGAAGAAACACTGACTGTGGATATGGATACTTATTTAGCGCCCATCTTTGGTCAGAGACCAAACTCTAAGCGCTTTGCAAACTGCACAACAGTATGCTTACCTGGGGCTGTGGGTAGAGCCGACTGACAGCTGCCATTGGGCACACATCATTTGTTTCCCGTGTTACTCAGTCATGTTTCAGTCACATACACGCACACACTCAGACAGACATGTAACAGTTTCTTCGGAAGTTCATCAGTGGCACTAATACAGCAGTAGGAAATCTAATGTTATGTACTGTAGTTGTATACGGTTGTGTGGTGGTGAGTTGTGTCTGACTAAGACCATCAGAGCTGCTGTCCTGACAATTTGGGCTAGAATTTGATTGATATAGTGGAGAGTGTCTCCCCCAAGTTACAATCCCCACTTTCTGGGCCAAGAGGGCTTTAAAACAGTCGTTGGGATGGTTCCTGAAGATCAGTTAGCCCCCAAGGCTGCAGCACTAAGAGCCAGTGCAGTCTTGTTTCCTGGTTTGAGAGTCATAGTCCTTCACAAGAGACTAATCTGTGAATGAATTCCCAGTGCGGTGGAGAAACCATTGATCATACAGATTTCACTTTGCTACTGGCTCAACAGTAAGCTTATGTCAGTCTCTGATATGGGCCGAGTGTTGAGGCAGACCTAGTACATACATATTGTAAAGACACAAGTTATGCAGTGGGGATGTGTAATTGCCTTTAATTTGACTGCTTTTTTTTTTCACCCTGGCATGTTGTTCTAGTTTGAAGAGCGCCAGCACCACTTGACGTTTCGCTGATGAAACAGCTGTGTACTGACAGCGCTTGACTTGAGCTGTGACTGGGGCTGTGTGCACAGTTCAGGCAAGTCCGAACTACTTAATGCTGGCAAATCTGTACGTCCTCTGTGTTAAACAGGTTGTGCCAGAGTATCCTCAAAACAGAATGAAACAGGATTGAAATATAACAAACATTGCTGTGACTGGGGCTGTGTGCACAGTTCAGGCAAGTCAGAACTACTTAATGCTGGCAAATCTGTACGTCCTCTGTGTTAAACAGGTTGTGCCAGAGTATCCTCAAAACAGAATGAAACAGGATTGAAATATAACAAACATTGCTGACTGACTCTGGGTGACTGTTCAGAATGTGGATTCTACTTATTGTGAATTCTGCTTATCATTTTCATGGGTTAGCTCAGCAGACACTGACACAAACTGCTTGAATAAGAACTGATTGGAAACAAGTCTGGGTGTGGCTCTGTGTGTGTGTGTGTGTGTGCGTGTTGGCCGTGTGTGTGTGTGGTGGTGGTGGTGGGTGGACGTGTCAGGATGAGTAAGCATGACAGTAATGCTGCTGTGAGGGGGCAAAAAAAACCCCTATCAGTGCTTGTGAACGCATGTCTGAAGTCTGAATTGAGGCAGCAGAAGCATTGGGATTGGACAGCTGTTGTGATTTTGGATATATCTCAGTTTTCTGGCTTCATATTACTGACTGTGTGTGAGAGTGATGCAAGCTACAGGCAGCCTGACAGTTTTGTGTTCTGCCGCTGATGTGAGGTTTTAGTTGTCGGGGATCATGCATTGTGGATGAACTCTGATCTTCTTATGAAGGTGATTGGCTTCTTTGTATGGAAGTGTAAGTTTTCATTTGTAATATGAACAGGCAATAGTGGAGAAAGGATGAGGCTCAAACCAGCACCAAACTGCATGATGTAATGTTTTATATTACAAAGGATTCTTCAGACATGATGATTCTCTGTGCCTCTGAAATTTGGCATCTGCAGCCGAGAAAGGGATTTCCACTGTGCAGCAGCTCCACCACTTCAGAAACCCTTCCGCACAGTGTTTTCTATGCAGTCTGTCTGTCTGTCTGTCTGTCTGTCATGGATAGATGGCTACACAGTCATGTCATCCATGAAACAGAGGGACAGCCATTATGTTATATAATTATAAAGGAAGTATTTGGATTAAGATAGAAATAAAATAAAAGAAACAATAGTGGTTATGACAGCACTAGTTACAGCAACAATAGGAATGATGATAATAATAATAATAATAATAATAATAAACTACTTTCTGCTTGCTGACTACTCCCTTTTATTGACTCGCTTGTGTGAACAAAGTGAGTCTGTGTTTTAACCGGTGTTCGGTTGTCTGTGTGTGTGTCTGTGTGTCCGTGGTAAACTTTAACATTGCCATTTTCTCAGCAAATACTTTGTCAGCTGACTCCAAATTTGGCATGAAAATAGGAAAAATTCAGTTCTTTCCAGTCATCTTGTTTAACTCACTCAGTACGGCCAGTCCTCTCTTCTCCTCTACACAGACCCCTCGGATGGGTGTCTGAATGACCCAGCCTTTAGCTTCCGTCGTCAGAATTTTGGTATTCTTTGTCAACATTCACGTCTTCAGTATGAGCCTTCCGCTTGCAATATTTTGATGATGGTAAATGGGGTGAAACGGTGTTAACGTCGTCTCTTTCGCCGTTCGTATGGAAAGAGTTAAAAGAATATTGCACCTCTGGGATGGGCACAAAAAAATAATAAATGAAGCCAGATTATATGCAAACTGAATTTACTGTTATATTTATATTGTTTTTATTCTCTAAACTTGGCACTTTGATCTGATATTCTGACACAACAACAAGAGCAGTCATTAATATCATTTTTTGTTCAAACAGGAACTTCTTTTGCTAAGCATGGAAGTTATATTTATTTTGCATGTCTTTGGTGCAGATAGTAAAAAAGGGAAATTAATCTGTAATTTATGCTAGGGGGCTTCATTTGCTTTAAACTGATCTTTCTCATTTTAAACATTACATTTTTAAATTATACTCAAGACATAAAAAGCTTGTGTGTTTTACTCTCAGTGTACAGGGCTTTCACTATGTTCATTCGCCCAAGTGGTCTTTTTCGGAAAATACTAAAAATCAATACGACGAGTGGACTTTATAGATCTATTGGCTGAGCCCTGAAGGTCATGGGCAAAAATCAATTGCGTACACATATTCAAAGCGCATGCTCATATTCTTTGCGAACGCGAACGACACCATTTTGTTTCAAGTTGTTGACCTGCCCGTTCAATCCTATATTCAATCAACAATACACGATAACATGTGATGGAAAGTTGGAGAAGGAGACCATTAAATATTTATTTATTATTAAGAGAAAGATTTGTGAACGCCTCATCACTTACTGGAGTATGCCCCAAACTGTCATAAAAATATCCACAGAATCAGTCGGAATTCACAGTTAAAAATAATAAACCGTGAGAGTTAATGCCCTTGAATTGATGAAACGTAAAAATTTCCAGTCTTGACTTTTCTCAAAATGAAGTCTTTTTCACTTCATATGACGTTTAGAAGTACTTGTACTTGGCTCTACATGTTATTACTTTAACAGAATACTCAACTTTCATATCAACTTTAAAACTATAAAACTAAAATGAACATAAAAGAGAAATTGAATCAACTGACCGTGTCAACCAGGTGTAACTAAACTTGTTCATCTATCTAGATCCAGAGAAAATGGCTAAATGTTGCAGTGTGATTGGGGCGATAGCCACGTCTCCTTTACCGGTCTCCTTTACCACGGACTTAAAAAGAATTTTTTAATTGCCCTTAAAGATTTTTTGAATGCCCAAGATACACCAGAATAATATGATTTAAACAGCATTCTCACTGCGAATACCGCAAACAATTTATCGCCCTTTAAAAAGGCATGTTTAAATTATATATTTTTGAACGTCGGCTAAGGAGCCACGATAGTGTAATGGGTAAGACAGTTTCTTCTTACCTGAGCACGCGGGGTTCGAATCTGCCGTTAGGACTTTTTTTTTCTTTTTCTTTTTCTTTTAGCCCGAAGCTTTATAATAACAAATACAGAACACATTTTAACGATTAGATTTTTGAAAAGTGTAACACAAGTGAGTCTTGGAAGGCCTTACCTCTCTTGTTGTTTCTGGATTCTTTCACTTCCATGTTGAAGATGAATCTGATTAGTTCTGTTATTATTGATGAGTTGGAAGTGGTGCCAGTGATTTTCTGCCTGTTGTTGTGTCTGGATGCACACCAAGACAAGCACTCTGTAATGCTGTCAAGAACGTTCAGTGAAGTGAATTACCTTGTAAGGAGCTTAAGAGAACCAAAATGAATTCATCAAGCACTTAGATACTGCTCATGAAAGATTTCATTAAACGCTTGAATAACTGTCAGTCATACTGGAACTTAATTCTGTTCTGCCGGGCTCTGTCTAGTGGTAAATGCCAGGGAGGAGGTTGCTGCATTTTCCAATCAGAACAGGGATGGACATGTGGAATGGAATAAGTACCACAGAACTGAGAGGATGGGTGGGGCGGAATTATAGATTATGATCCGCTTGGGACTATTGGCAGACAGTTTATATTTAAGTTCCTTATGATCATGATTTGCACGAGGGTATTGGCAGATGGTTTGCATCGAAACTGCCGTTGTGGTCTGCATGGCAGATAGTTCAATATGGATTTTTAAACCGTCCCTCACAAACTGAGTCACAAGTTGCCGTTGACTACATGTACACGCAAGAGTGAAACAAAGAGAGGGGTATTTAATGATGTCGGTGAATCTGAAGTACCAGTACTAACTGTTTCCTGTCTCTGTGATGTTAACAGCAACAAAGAAATATGAAGGAGGCAATTATGTTGTTTTAAAATTTAAAAAAAAATTAGTGATGTCGGTGAATCTGAACTACCGGTACTAACTGTTTCCTGTCTCTGTGATGTTAACAACAACAAAGAATGTGAAGGAGGCAATTATGTTGTTTTGAAAATGCCTTTATTCCCCCCCCCCCCCCCCCCCCCCCCCCTCCCCCACACATACACACACCCTCCCCTCCCCCCGCTGACTGCCGCTGATGAGTATGCTTGTCAGTGAAGGGCTGTCACCTCTCTGAGATGAGGTTGAACTTATATTTAAAGGGGGGTGGGGGGGGGGGGGGGGGACAGAAGACCGAGCTTAAAGGTCAGGATGTCAGTCACCGTTCTTTACTTGGACATCTTCCTCTTTGGGTGTTGCATTACTTTTAACCCTTTCACTGCCAAACTCACATTTATGCAGCAGCAAGGTAGAGGACCCATGTCACTGAATGGTAACCAGGTCATTGGTCTGTTATCCATGAACCTACTGCTCTTAATGTTTGGTGGTAGGGTAGGTCATATTTTCTACTCATTACAGGGGGAAATCCCCAGCTATTCTTAAGACACCATATTTTCTGTGTTTATAGCAGAAGGGAATTTTGCACTCTAAATTGGCGTTGAAAGGGTTAAGCTCAGCAGAACCAGTTACACCATCGTTTAATGAACAAGCATTGCACGTGAGATTCATGCTGGATTGATCTCATTTCACCAAGGTTTGGCATTCAAGGGTTTCAGATTATTTGCGTTTCTTCGGCTTTGGATGTTTTTGAGATGTGTAGCAGATATATTATGTATGTGTATATATATATATGTGTGTGTGTATATATATATATATATATATATATAATCAAGTTAATGCATGTTTATATTAATGAAATCATTTGTATATTTATGTTTACTCTCTCTCTCTCTCTGTCTCTCTCTCTCTCTCGCTCTAGCTCTAGACTCCAAATACTCATTAATCAATTAAGATTTTTTTTTTTTTATTAAAAAAAAGAAAGAAAAAGAAGTAAAGGTAGCATTTGGGTGGATATGGTTTATGTATTTATGTGATGTGTGTCTCTGGTGTATGGTAAAAATAATACTTGGTACATGATAATAATTTTGTTTTCCTTATATTGTTTAAACTTTGGAGCTGAAAGACCTTAAAAAAAAAAGGCACTGTACTCCCACACCACCCACCCCCTGTCGCATGGGCTTTTAAGCTAATGACAGTAAAGTATCAAAGTGTCAGATTGTCAGGTCTGAGTCTCTGTCTCTGTCTGTCTGTCTGTTTCTCTCTCAGACATGCACAGACTAACACACACACAGTACACACACACATGCACACGCACGCACGCACGCTCGCTCGCTCACTCGCTCACACACACACACACACAGACACACACACGCACACACACACATGTACACACACACACACACACACACACACACACACACATATATCACTTAAAGTGGAAGACGTTAAACTGAAGACTACACACACACACACACACACACAGAGTACACATACACACACACGCATGTTCAAGTGCATGCACAAACAGTGAGAGTTGACATGGAAGGATACATTTGAACAAGGAAGAATAGCAGATGGTGATGATATTTGCAATGTTGCACCTTTTCAACACGACGGGAAGTGAAACAAAGAGCTGATGTTGTGCGGCGACAGTGAAACGTAGCTGACTGGTTTCTCTGGATCGTTTCCTGATAGATACAAATGTATCAGGTTTCCAGCTGCTTGTGAGCACGTTTCACATTCAGACTGGATACTAGTGCTGTTCGTTGGTGAGGATTCTTTCAGGCTTTTTTTTTTTTCTTTCACATTTATATATTAGCTGTGTGTGTGTGTGTAGGTGTGTGTCTGTATGTGTATCTGTGTGTGTCCGTGTGTGTGTGTGTGTGTTTTCAACTCTATATATATTTGTGAGACTGATTTGACAGGCTTCTCTGTGCTTGAGTGTGGGTATGTATATGTGTGTGATTATTTTATAATAATAGCCAAAATCAGTTTGCTAGGTTTTTATTGTGATGGTATGAAAGACTGAAGGCTGAAAAAAGAAGAAGAAAGAAAGAAAGAAAAGAAAAGAAAACAAACAAAAACAGGGGAGACAAACAGAACCCCACCAGAGACCAGCCATTCCCCAGCATCAGCCGCTGTGTGTGGAAGAGTCGGGGACTCGTCAGCCATCAGCGTGCCTGTGCTTGGGGAGAGGACGAAACTGATGACAGCCTTCACACTGTATCTTGAAGTCCTCGCCAACATGAAAGACTAATGTCCCCCGTGCTGGGTGTGTTTTTTTTGTTGTTGGCAGACCATGTCCTGCACCTGCATGGAGCTGGCCCTGCAAGGGGAGCGACTTTGCAAGGCGGGCGACTGTCGGGCGGGGGTGCAGTTCTTCGAGGCGGCGGTGCAGGCGGGGACGGACGACCTCAAGACGCTGGGCGCCATCTACAGTCAGCTGGGCAACGCCTACTTTTACCTGCAGGACTACGCCAAGGCTCTGGAGTATCACAAACATGACCTCAACTTGGCAAGGTGGGTACATACATGTATCGTATGGAAAATTGGCTTTGGGTTGGTTTAGATATCTGACGGGCGCAATAGCCGAATGGTTAAACTTAAAGCGTTGGACTTTCAGTCTGAGGGTCCTGGGTTCAAGTCTCCGTAATGGCGCCTGGTGGGGATTTTACTGATCTCCCAGGTCAAGATATGTACAGACCTGCTTGTGCCTGAACCTTCTTCATGTGTGTATATGCAAGCAGAAGATATACGCACGTTAAAGATCCTGTGATCCGTGTCAGCGTTCAGTGGGCTATGGAAACAAGAACATACCCAGCATGCACACCCCTGAAAATGGGAGTATTGCTGCATACATGGCGGTGTAAGAACAGTCATACACGTAAAAGCCCACTCGTGTACATATACGAGTGAATGTTGGAGTTGCAGCCCATGAACGAAGAAGAAGACAGTTTAAATATTTAGTAAAGAAGAGAGGAAAAAAGAGAAAAGGAAGATTCTAAGAAAGGATGGAATATAATTTTTTGCCAGAAAAAGAAAAAAAAAAAAAGAAAGAAAAAAAAGGGGATGTGTTTCCAGAAAAGAAAGAAAAATGCCTTGCCAAAAAAAAAAAAATGTGTTTTTACTAAGTTAAATTTTAAGAAAGTAATACATGTTCCTTGCAGACTGAGTCAGAATGGACACACTGTGGCATAAGATTGATGAAATAACGATTGTAGTGTGATAATTGTTTCCATTTAGTATTGTCTCCATCTGAAATGGTGATAGTCTTTTCGCTCGGCTCCACTCAGGGAATGAAGGTGAAAGGAAAACATGAAACCTACTTGCCTGCCATTCCAAAACAGTCGTTTTTTGTGACAGAAAAATGCTATGAAAAATATTGATGATTATTTTGGGCTATCGGTTGCATATTTTGAGATTTTTGTGTGTATTTTATGATAAGTAGTTCCCATATTATAGGAGGGGTGTTCATTAAAGATGTCACCTGGCCCACTTCCTATGGACTGAGAGGAACAAAACTTGGTACAGTTATTAGTCTTTCTGTAGATAGGTGCCGCCAAGGGTGACACACTTCTCCCATCTCTTTATGCAGATTTTATTTTATTTTATTTGTTAATTAATTAATTAATTAATTCTATTTTATTTTATTCTGTTTTTTTGTTTTTTTTTAATTTATTTATTTATTTATTTTTTTTTTCTCAAGGCCTGACTAAGCGCGTTGGGTTACGCTGCTGGTCAGGCATCTGCTTGGCAGATGTGTAGTGTATATGGATTTGTCTGAACGCAGTGACGCCTCCTTGAGCTGCTGTTACTGATACTGATACAATGCAGATGTGAAGACCTTGCCTGTAGAAGTCTGCAGGTTGCGCCAGAAGCCGTGCCTTGAATTTGGAAAGAAGCGTTTCATTGTCTGGGAAGTGCTTGCACTCAAAAAATGACTTCATGGTTGGAAAGAGGTGGAAGTCGGATGGTGTGAGGTCGGGAGATTTCATAGCAGCAGGACCGTGCTTCCCTCTGGGCAACATGTGAGTTGTGAACTGGGGCGCTGTCTTGCAGGAGGTGGAAACCTTTGGTCAGCATGCCACGCCTCTCGGTTTTGATGGCCTCTCACAGTTTCTGCTGCAATGAAGCGTAGTTTGTCCCGGTAATTGTGGTACTCTTTGCCAGGAAATCCATCATCACCACTCCGCACTGTGCCCAATCCCATACCTGGAGGACCAGTGGATCACATTTTGTTTGGCCTCTACCCTTTGAACCTGTCCGGCTTGGGTGACTCTATCAGGAGGATAAGTTCCCTTCTGGCATAGCTCTGGGGATCTCTGAGGTACACAAACCCTCCTCCACCCCCATCCACCGCCCCAACCCCACGCTCCCAGGTGGCAATCCTTCAGGCACCTGTTTACATGTGGTGTGAAGACAGGGATGGTCAGTGTGCATGATTGGTTCCCTGTCTCACACAGAATAAAGTGCAAGATCAGCACTCTATGTTATAAATGTATTCACGAATCTGCGCCTTTCTATCTTTGTGGCTGCCTTCACCTCTACACTCCATCTCGCTCTCTACGATCGGCTTCGGATCCACTCTGTTTTGCGCATACCCAGATTCAAACACTTCACTGTCGGCCGCTGTTCTTTGTCTGTCTCTGGACCTTTCATTTGGAATGAACTTCCGTTCCCACTTCGTCAGGTCTCCGCACTCAGCTCTTTCAAGTCTGGCCTTAAAACCCACCTCTTGCAAGATAGCCTTCCTCCCCTGCCTTTTCTTTGTCTTCAGTTTCTCAGGTTTTGAGTTACGCATGCATGTGAATGACTGGTGTGAAAGTGCTTTGATTTGTCTCTGATCAAGATTCAGGGCTATGTAAATACTTATTATTATTCTTATCATACTTCTTGTTATTGATATGACGGCTGCTGCTGTTTGGGCAGGACATGCCAGGACCGGATGGGGGAGGCCAAGGCGAGTGGCAACTTGGGCAACACGCTGAAGGTGATTGGCAAGTACGACGAGGCCATCGTCTGCTGCATGAGGCACCTGGAGATTTCCCGGGAGCTAAATGACAAGGTGAGAGAGGGGATGGTGTGGGACTGGGGCGTGTGTATGTGTGAGCGTGTGTGTGTGTGCGTGTGTGTGTGTGTGTGTGTGTGTGATTTTACAGGTGTGGATTTTGGTTGTTGCCATTGGTAGGGTTGTGTGGGGTTTTCTTTTTCTTCTCTGTCTGTCTGTCTGTCTCTCTCTCTCTGTCTTTTTATTTTATGAGTGCATACACTTGTCAGATTTCCTCAACTTGATCTGATCTGTTTGTAGATTTATCCTTTATTTAACCTGAGGGACCTGCCCCTGTCCCTCTGTTGTATATCTTTAATTAACAATTTTTTTTTTTTAATGTATTATGGATAATTGTGTTTATCTTTAGGTTAGTTGTTTTTCATTTTGTATGTGTGTTTTGTTTTTTTCAATCCTCTGGCAAAACATGGACAGGATGGTCAAAGTCAGAGGCATGTCCTAGGTCTGTGTGCATGAATGTGACTGTACTTGTGCTCATCATTTCTTTCCGTTTAAAGTTTTTGTTTTTTTGGGTTTTGTTGTTGTTGTTTTTACCATGTTCTAAGATACCTATGTTTACATTTTTTTTCTCAGCCCTTACATGGCCCTGAGTGGTGGAAGCTGGGTTCAAAGCAACATAGATGAATCTTAACAGACATGACTCTTTTATGTGACTTTTCTCTCTCTCTCTCTCTCTCTCTCTCTCTCTCTCTCTCTCTTCTCCCTTGCCATTCTTTGAAGAAATCTGTGGCATAATTGTATTGTATTGTATTTCTCTTTTTGTCACAACAGATTTCTCTTGTGTGAAATTGGGGCTGCACTCCCCAGGGAGAGCGCATCACTACACTACAGTGCCACCCTTTTTGTGTGTGTGTGTGTGTGTGTGTGTGTGTGTTTTCCTGCGTGCAGTTTTATTTGTTTTTCCTATCGAAGTGGATTTTTCTACAGAATTTTGCCAGGAACAACCCTTTCGTTGCCGTGGGTTCTTTTACGTGCGCTAAGTGCATGCTGCACATGGGACCTCAGTTTATTGTCTCATCCGAATGACTCGCATCCAGACCACCACTCAAGGTCTAGTTGAGGGGCAGAAAATATTGATGACTGAGCCGTGATTCGAACCAGCGCGCTCAGATTCTCTCACTTCCTAGGTGGACGCGTTACCTCTAAGCCGTCACTCCACTTATTGAAACGTTAATGTTCTGAGCTAGTCATCAGTTTTCGAGGCCCTATTTCTGCATGGTGTTGTGTCTTTGGTCAGAGAGGGGAGGGGAAGGGATTTTTTTTTTTTTTTTGTGCCCCCTCCCCCTGTCCCAAATTATGTCTGGTGGTGCCTTCCTCACTGGTAAATATGTATATATATATATGTCATGATAAAACACAAACACACACACTTACATACACACACACACACACACACACACACATGAACACACACTTAAAAAAAAAAAAAAAAAAAAAAAAAGAGGAAGGAAAAAAGATGGAAGCAGACGCCACTTGCAGTGAATGTGATCACACCCTTTTCCTTCGCTTCTCCTTGTGACTTATCACAAGTTCTAACTTGTCGGACTGTAAAACTAGTTATCAGATGGAAAAGAACATTTGGAAGGCTGCAGTTGTGAGTGCCTCTACCTCTCTATATTTTATATATATATATATATATATATATATATATATATATATATATATATATATAATCCACTAAAGTATGCAGGCTGATCCAACAATGAAGCAAGCATGACAAATCATAACAATAATGATGATGATAATGGATACATGTATTGTATAGGACACTATCCAGAAATCTGCTCTAGGTGCTTTACAAAACGCTTTTGTTTACATAACACATTCCATCAGTGTTAAGTACCCACACCAGAATGTGACTAACAAACTAAACACACACACACACACACACACACACACACACACACACACACTGCATACATACATTTCAACATGCATATATATGTACATAGCAGCTGCCCCACCCCCACCCCCACGCCCACTCCCCGCACGCACACAGACAGGACACTGCATTAAAAGCAATAGCAGTAATAATCAATACACCTAGCAATCCTCATGCAAAACATGCAAAAAAAGAAGAAAAAAGAAAAAAAAACCCAAAAAAACCTGTACAGTGTGAAACCCGATGGGCAACACCAAGACCAAGGCTGCAGTACTAAGAGCCAGTGCAATCCTAGTTTTGAGTCCACACTCGATAGTCCTTCACCAAAGACTCAGCTGTTAATGAATTCCCATTGTAGTGGAGAAACCATTGATCACACAGCTGTCACTTTTGCTGTTGGCCCATCTGTGTGCTGTTGTCAGTCTTTGAAATGAAGCAGAGCATGGAGCATGCTAGCAAACAGACTTTTGCCAGAAAAAAAGCCGCCATACTTTATGTGAATAACTTGAGCTGTGGCAATCTATTGTGGAACATCCGTGCACATTTTAGATGCACAATTGATTGTGCAAGTGCAGTTTTCAAATTCTCTTTTTAATACCCTCAGTCATCATACACTTTTTTGACTCACTTGTGTAAACAAAGTGAGTCTATGTTTTAACCCGGTGTTCGGTTGTCTGTGTGTGTGTGTGTGTGTGTGTGTGTGTCCGTGTGTCTGTGGTAAACTTTAACATTGACATTTTCTCTGCAAATACTTTGTCAGTTGACACCAAATTTGGCGTAAAAATAGGAAAAATTCAGTTCTTTCCAGTCATCTTGTTTAAAACAATATTGCACCTCTGGGATGGGCACAAAAAAAATTAAAAAAAGACGCCTAATTATATGCAAACTGCATTTACTGTTATATTTATATTTTTTGTATTCTCTAAACTTGGCACTTTGACCTCTTATTCTGACACAACAACAAGAGCAGTCATTATTATCATTTTTTGTTCAAACAGGAACTTCTTTTGCTAAGCATGGAATTTTTATTTATTTTGCAAACGTTTTGGTGCAGATAGTAAAAAAGGGAAATTACTCTGTAATTAATGCTAGGGGACTTAATTTGTCACAAGTGAGTCTTGAAGGCCTTGCCTCTCTTGTTTTTCTTTTTTGTTTTTTCATTTTTGTTGTTTTGTTTATTGATAAACATGAAAAAAAACTTGTCGGTCAGATCCAACCAGATCAAATTTCCAAACATGACAGCCATGCAGAACAGCCTGCATCGACTGTCACTAGAAAATAGAACATTCAGCTCATATAACTTCGTTGTTGTTCATTAAGTCATCAGTTTGGGCAGACATGATAAACATATTCCTGCCCATTTATTTGCCCTTGCAGTTTCTGCAGAAGTGAATATGATGTAATAAATGGCTGTTTCATTTCTCAAATGCATCAGTAATGAAATCATTATTTCATTCTCTTTCTTAAACAAATCATCATTTCATTCTGTGTCCATATTGATTTTTCACCCTACGGTAGTGATTTTATGGTAAATCTAGCAGGAATCACATGCGAGTCATGAAGGTTTGGCCTCCTGTCAAAGAATCAAATATAACAGGAACAACAACAACAACAACAAAAAACCAGATCTTGTACTTCATTCTGGTAGTTAGATAGCCAGGTATGGCCTTGGCGACCCCAAGCGCAAGTTCTGCGCTTCTTCGCTGAAATATCTTCTTTTTTTGTGTGTGTGTGTTTTCGTTTTTGACTCACTTGTGTAAACAAAGTGAGTGTGTTTTAACCCAGTGTTCGATTGTCTGTGTGTGTGTGTGTGTGGTAAACTTTAACATTGCCATTTTCTCTGCAAATACTTTGTCAGTTGACACCAAATTAGGCATAAAAATAGGAAAAATTCAGTTCTTTCCAGTCATCTTGTTTAAAACAATATTGCACCTTAGGATGGGCACAAAAAAAATTAAAAAAAGACGCCTAATTATATGCAAACTGCATTTACTGTTATATTTATATTTTTTGTATTCTCTAAACTTGGCACTTTGACTCTGATATTCTGACACAACAACAAGAGCAGTCATTATTATCATTTTTTGTTCAAACAGGAACTTCTTTCGCTAAGCATGGAATTTTTATTTATTTTGCAAACGTTTTGGTGCAGATAGTAAAAAAGGGAAATTACTCTGTAATTAATGCTAGGGGACTTAATTTGTCACAAGTGAGTCTTGAAGGCCTTGCCTCTCTTGTTTTTCTTTTCTTTTTTCATTTTTGTTGTTTTGTTTATTGATAAACATGAAAAAAAAACTTGTCGGTCAGATCCAACCAGATCAAATTTCCAAACATGACAGCCATGCAGAACAGCCTGCATCGACTGTCACTAGAAAATAGAACATTCAGCTCATATAACTTCGTTGTTGTTCATTAAGTCATCAGTTTGGGCAGACATGATAAACATATTCCTGCCCATTTATTTGCCCTTGCAGTTTCTGCAGAAGTGAATATGATGTAATAAATGGCTGTTTCATTTCTGAAATGCATCAGTAATGAAATCATTATTTCATTCTCTTTCTTAAACAGATCATCATTTCATTCTGTGTCCATATTGATTTTTCACCGTACGGTAGTGATTTTATGGTAAATCTAGCAGGAATCACATGCGAGTCATGAAGGTTTGGCCTCCTGTCAAAGAATCAAATATAACAGGAAGAACAACAACAACAACAAAAAACCAGATCTTGTACTTCATTCTGGTAGTTAGATAGCCAGGTATGGCCTTGGCGACCCCAAGCGCAAGTTCTGCGCTTCTTCGCTGAAATATCTTCTTTCTTTTTTGTGTGTGTGTTTTCGTTTTTGACTCACTTGTGTAAACAAAGTGAGTCTGTGTTTTAACCCAGTGTTCGATTGTCTCTGTGTGTGTGTGTGTGTGTGTGTGGTAAACTTTAACATTGCCATTTTCTCTGCAAATACTTAGTCAGTTGACACCAAATTAGGCATAAAAATAGGAAAAATTCAGTTCTTTCCAGTCATCTTGTTTAAAACAATATTGCACCTTTAGGATGGGCACAAAAAAATTAAAAAAAGAAGCCAAATTATATGCGAACTGCATTTACTGTTATATTTATATATATTTTTTTTTATATATTTTTTTTTATTCTCTAAACTTGGCACTTTGATCTGATATTCTGACACAACAACAAGAGTAGTCATTGTTATCATTTTTTTTGTTCAAACAGGAACTTCTTTTGCCAAGCATGGAAGTTATATTTATTTTGCAAACGTTTTGGTGCAAATAGTAAAAAAGGGAAATTACTCTGTAATTAATGCTAGGGGACTTAATTTGCTTTAAACTGATCTTTCTCATCTTAAACATTACATTTTAAAATTATACTAAAAAATGATACATAAAAAGCTTGTGTGTTTTACTCTCAGTGTACAGGGCTTTCACTATGTTCATTCGCCCAAGTGGTCTTTTTCGGAAAATACTAAAATCAATACGACGAGTGGACTTTATAGATCTATTGGCTGAGCCCTGAAGGTCATGGGCATAAATCAATTGCGTACAGATATTTATACACATTCAAAGCGCGTGCTCATATTCTTCGCGAACGCAAACGACGCCATTTTGTTTCAAGTTGTTGACCTGCCCGTTCAATCCTATATTCAATGGACAATACATGATAACATGTGATGGAAAGTTGGAGAAGGAGACCGTTAAATATTTATTCAGAGAAAGATTTGTGAACGCCTCATCACTTACTGGATTATGCCCCAAACTGCCATAGAAATGTCCACAGAATCAGTCGGAATTCACAGTTAAAAATGATAAACCATGTGAGTTAATACCCTTGAATTGATGAAACGTAAAAATTTCCAGTCTTGACTTTTCTCAAAATGAAGTCCTTTTCACTTGATAAGACGTTTAGAAGTACTTGTGCTTGGCTCTACGTGTTATTAGTTTAACAGAATACTCAATTTTCATATCAACTTTAAAACTATAAAACTAGAATGAACATAAAAGAGAAATTGAATTGACCGTGTCAGCCGGGTGTAACTAACTGAAACTTGTACATCTATCTAGATCCAGAGAAAACGTCTCCTTTACCGTGCCCTTAAAGATTTTTTGAATGACCAAGATACACCAGAATAATATGATTTAAACCGCGTTCTCACTGCGAATACTGCAATCAATTTATCGCCCTATAAAAACGCATGTTTAAATATTATATTTTTGAACGTCAGTTAAGGAACCACGATAGTGTAATGGTAAGACAGTTTCTTCTCACCCGAACACGCAGAGTTCGAATCTGCTGTTAGGACTTTTTTTCTTTTTTTTTTAACCCGAAGCTTTATAATAACAAATACAGAACACATTTTAACGATTAGATTTTAAAAATTTTTTTTTTTTTAGTGTATCACAAGTGAGTCTTGAAGGCCTTGCCTCTCTTGTTGTTGTTGGTTCGCCTGACATTCAGTGATTTACACTACAAAATTTCCACCACAGAATGATGAACTGGATGTTGAGAATGAAGTTGTTTCAGGCTTCTTCCTCTGTTAACAACAACAACAACAACAACAAAAAACAGATAAAAAAAAATTAAAAAAAATTTCCTGCATTTTTGTTTCATTGAGTTAAACTTTTCCCTTACGTTTTTCTCTTGGTAACTGACAGGATTTACTGGAAATGGAACCCATTCGTCTTGTAACACTGGTTCTGGCAGAAAATCAACAGCAGGACAGGACAGAGGGAAAAATGGATGTGGAGAAAAATAGGGGAATGAAAAAAAAATTTTATTT
>NC_134906.1:10943775-11018775 GCF_041734735.1 Babylonia areolata | reverse complement strand
TATCCAAAAGGACTGGGTTTGTCCCGAGTGATTATCGTGTAATTTTGCCCCAAAATGTTTGGCAATATTGTTAGATTCATAGATGTCAGAACATCATGATAAAAGTAGGCTTGAAACTTCGATATATATAATATGATTGTAAAACAGTGATTTGCTCAATCAGTTTGGGCTGCTTCAGATAGAATTGCTCCATTTCCAGCACGCAACCATCAGTTTGACAAACGCTCATTTCTGAAGGTGAGCGAACAATATGATTTGGATGGTAATGGGTATGTACTGGTAGCCCCACACCGCCATCTTCCCTCCCCTTCCTCTCCATCAGCAACATTACTGGTTTTGTTGTTGCTTTGCAACAGGAGTCACACGTGAGCCATGAAGGCTTTGCCTCTTGTTTTTAAATTGTTTTTTTAATAATCTTCAAGGAGTTGACGGCAGAACGATAATTCCTGCAGAAATTTGTGGCACCCTTCAGCTACACTTGAGCCCCCTCACTCTAGCTATGCTGAAAAAAACAAACAAAACAAACAAACACAAAAAAACAGAAGCTCCGTATAGTCTCCCTTCACCACTTTAAAACCGGAGAAACTTAATGAAAGATAAAATTGTTTTAGAAAGGAGTGAAACGAGCATGAAAGAACGGGATGAAGGTGAAGGAAACGAAGCTTTGATCTCCTGTGTGAGTGAGGAGTGAGGAATCTGAAACGTGGTAACAGTCGAGATTGTCCACACGGTCCTCAAGAGCTGTGTGGGTGGGCGGTGCTAAAAGGGGCCTGAAGGCATTGCATTTGATCTTTTTTTTATTTTCTTTTTTTCTTTTTCTTTTTTTTTGTATTTAAACAGGAGAGTTGGGCTGTTGTTGAAATCACTTGCGGCAGCTTTCTTGACTTTTTTTTTCCCATGCTGTCCATTCCACAGGGGATTTTAAGATGTTTTTTTTCCCAGCAGTCTTTTGCAGTACCTTACCTATCAAGACAAGTATCTTTCCCCTGTGTTTTGGCCGCTCCTATCAAGACAGTGTCTTTACCCTCTGCGTTTGGCTGCACCTATCAAGACAGTGTCTTTACCCTGTGTGTTTGGCAGTACCTATCAAGACAGTGTCTTTACCCTCTGTGTTTGACAGTACCTATCAAGACAGTGTCTTTACCCTCTGTGTTTGACAGTACCTATCAAGACAGTGTCTTTACCCTGTGTGTTTGACAGTACCTATCAAGACAGTGTCTTTACCCTGTGTGTTTGGCTGCACCTATCAAGACAGTGTCTTTACCCTCTGTGTTTGGCAGTACCTATCAAGACAGTGTCTTTACCATGTGTGTTTGACAGTACCTATCAAGACAGTGTCTTTACCTTCTGTGTTTGACAGCACCTATCAAGACAGTGTCTTTACCCTCTGTGTTTGACAGCACCTATCAAGACAGTGTCTTTATCCTCTGTGTTTGACAGCACCTATCAAGACAGTGTCTTTATCCTCTGTGTTTGGCAGCACCTATCAAGACAGTGTCTTTACCCTGTGTGTTTGACAGCACCTATCAAGACAGTGTCTTTACCCTGTGTGTTTGACAGTACCTATCAAGACAGTGTTTTTACCCTGTGTGTTTGGCAGCACCTATCAAGACAGTGTCTGTACCCTGTGTGTTTGGCTATACCTATCAAGACAGTGTCTTTACCCTGTGTGTTTGACAGCACCTATCAAGACAGTGTCTTTACCTTCTGTGTTTGACAGCACCTATCAAGACAGTGTCTTTACCTTCTGTGTTTGACAGCACCTATCAAGACAGTGTCTTTACCCTCCGTGTTTGACAGCACCTATCAAGACAGTGTCTTTACCCTCTGTGTTTGGCAGCACCTATCAAGACAGTGTCTTTACCCTCCGTGTTTGACAGCACCTATCAAGACAGTGTCTTTACCTTCTGTGTTTGGCAGCACCTATCAAGACAGTGTCTTTACCCTCTGTGTTTGGCAGTACCTATCAAGACAGTGTCTTTACCCTGTGTGTTTGACAGTACCTATCAAGACAGTGTCTTTCCCCTCTGTGTTTGACAGTACCTATCAAGACAGTGTCTTTACCCTGTGTGTTTGACAGTACCTATCAAGACAGTGTCTTTACCCTCTGTGTTTGACAGCACCTATCAAGACAGTGCCTTTACCTTCTGTGTTTGACAGCACCTATCAAGACAGTGTCTTTACCCTGTGTGTTTGACAGCACCTATCAAGACAGTGTCTTTACCCTCTGTGTTTGGCAGTACCTATCAAGACAGTGTCTTTACCCTCTGTGTTTGGCAGCACCTATCAAGACAGTGTCTTTACCCTGTGTGTTTGGCAGCACCTATCAAGACAGTGTCTTTACCCTGTGTGTTTGGCAGCACCTATCAAGACAGTGTCTTTACCCTCTGTGTTTGGCAGTACCTATCAAGACGGTGTCTTTACCCTGTGTGTTTGGCTATACCTATCAAGACAGTGTCTTTACCCTGTGTGTTTGGCAGTACCTATCAAGACAGTGTCTTTACCCTCTGTGTTTGGCAGTACCTATCAAGACAGTGTCTTTACCCTGTGTGTTTGACAGCACCTATCAAGACAGTGTCTTTACCCTCTGTGTTTGACAGCACCTATCAAGACAGTGTCTTTACCTTCTGTGTTTGACAGCACCTATCAAGACTGTCTTTACCTTCTGTGTTTGGCTATACCTATCAAGACAGTGTCTTTACCCTGTGTGTTTGGCCGCACCTATCAAGACAGTGTCTTTACCCTGTGTGTTTGGCCGCACCTATCAAGACAGTGTCTTTATGCTGTGTGTTTGGCAGCTCCTATCAAGACAGTGGGTTTTTTTTGTTTTGTTTTTTCCAGTAACTATCAAAATGGTGTCTTTACAACTATCAAGACAGAATCCTTACCCTGTGTGTTTGGCAGTACCTCTCAAGACAGTGTTGTTGTTTTTTAACTGTAACTATCAAGACAGTATCCTTACCCTGTGTGTTTGGCAGTACCTATCAAGACAGTGTTGTTGTTGTTTTTTAACTGTAACTATCAAGACAGTATCCTTACCCTGTGTGTTTGGCAGTACCTATCAAGACAGTGTTGTTGTTGTTTTTTAACTGTAACTATCAAGACAGTATCCTTACCCTGTGTGTTTGGCAGTACCTATCAAGACAGTGCTTTTCTCCTCTTTTTCGCAGTGATGATCAAGACATTGTCTTTTAGTTTAGCCGGTGTTCCGCAGCTTTTAAGATGGTGTCTCTCCCCTCTCTGCTTTGCACCTGTCTGCAAAGAGAGAATGAGTCATATTGATCTCTTGGGTATGTTGTATGATAGTGGGAGAGAGGTACATTATGTGTGTGTGTGTGTGTGTGTGTGTGTGTGTGTGTGTGTGTGTGTGTGTGTGTGTGTGTGCACTTGTTATTTTGTATGCTAGATGTGTTGGTTTTTCTTTACTTTGCTCTGCTTTGCACCTGTCTGCAAAGAGAGAATGAGTCATATTGATCTCTTGGGTATGTTGTATGATAGAGAGTGGGAGAGAGGTACATTATGTGTGTGCGGTTGTTATTTTGCATGCTAGATGTGTTGGTTTTTCTTTTACTTTGCGTTGGAGACCCCCCCCCCCCCCCCCCCCATGAAGTCGTACAACATCATTGATTCAGACTGCAGAAAGAAGAAGAAAAAGAAACAAGAAAAAAATGTATACAAAAGCTGTGCTTACCAGGGATTTAGGAATGGAGTTAGGTCAGTGAGACCTAGTTTTACATTATGTATTTAACCTCGACGGGCGCAATAGCCGAGTGGTTAAAGCGTTGGACTGTCAATCTGAGGGTCCCGGGTTCGAATCACGGTGACGGCGCCTGGTGGGTAAAGGGTGGAGATTTTTATTATCTCCCAGGTCAAGTGCAGACGTGCTAGTGCAGTTTTTTTTTGTTTTTTGGTATTTTTCCTGCGTGCAGTTTTATTTGTTTTTCCGATCGAAGTGGATATTTCTACAGAATTTTGCCAGGGACAACCCTTTTGTTGCTGTGGGTTCTTTTACGTGCGCTAAGTGCATGCTGCGCACGGGACCTCGGTTTATCGTCTCATCATTGTTTCTGTTATTGTTGACAGGCAGTGTAAGTGTGCAGGGCTTGAAATCAACCCACCTGCCCTGATTATCCTCCTGGGACTTTTTTTTTAATTATTATTTTTTTATAATTTTTATAATTTTTTATTTATTATTATTATTTTTTTAAACCTTCAACTCTTTGTCTGCTCCACTTGACTGACGAGCAGTGGCTAATTTTTGACTGTGTCACCCCCCAAAAAAAACGGAGTATGGCTGCCTACATGGTGGGATAAAAACAATCATACATGTAAAAACCCTTTTGGGTACACATAAGTGAGCGTGGGAGTTGCAGCCCATGAACGCAGAAGAAGAAGAAGAAGAAGAAACCCCTGTCCCCAACCACCTTCGGATTCCTGATGACTGGTTCTGGTTTTTTTTGGTGTTTTTTTTTCCCTCCTTCCTCAGAACAGAACCCCCAGCAGAGTGCAGTCTGACTGAGGTGAAGCATGTTCTGTGAATAAAGATGTGGAAGCCTGTGATTGCACAAGTTGGTTTCCTTGCGGGTGAATTGTTTTTGATTTGATGTTGATTTGAATAAACTAAAGCTTTGGAAAGGATAGTTCTACTCCCAGCAGATGAGGTGTAGGCAGTAGTGTATATGGATCAGTCCTTCGCTTTGACATAAAACTGAAACTGATTGACTTCCTTCATTTCTTCTTCCGATGCAAGCTTCTCTTCATGTAGAGCAGGCAGATAGAAATTTTAGGAGACAAGTTGATTTATTTATTTATTTTTTAAAACCTGTTTTTACCTTGATTATCTGTTTACTTCAGCCCAGAACAGAGTGCGATGGCGAGGGGTCGTCGATGGCCTATGCTCCACCAGGAACGATGGGCAAAATGAATGAATGAATGAATCTATTTACTTATCGTCAAGACAACAACCGGAAATTACCTGTGAATAACTAGCACTGGTGTGTGTGTGTGTGTTGCAGGTGGGGGAGGCGAGGGCCCTGTACAACCTGGGCAACGTGTGGCACACCAAAGGCAAGCAGATGGGTCGCACAGGCAACCAGGACCCCGGGGAGTTCCCCCCACAGGTCAAGGAGTGCCTGCAGAAAGCCGCGCAGTTCTACCAGTCAGTCCTCTTGCTCGCTCTCTCTCACCATTTGTTCACTGTCTGTCGAGTGGGGGTGTGGTTACATGTGTGTAGTGTTTGTGGGGGCGTTACTTGTGTGTTCGTATAGGGGTATCATTTCATGTGCGTGTTATGGGAGTATCATTGCATGTGATGATGATGATGATATGGATACTTATAGGATGGGCCCAATAGCTGAGTGGTTAAAGCGTTGGACTTTCAATCTGAGGGTACCTGGTTCGAATCTGGGTAATGGCACTTGGTGGGTAAAGGGTGGAGATTTTTCCAATCTCCCAGGTCAAGATATGTGCAGACCTGCTTGTGCCTGAACCCCCTTTGTGTGTATACGCAAGCAGAAGATCAAATATGGAAGTTAAAGATTGCGTAATCCATGTTGGCGTTTGGTGGGTAATGGAAATTAGAACATACCCAGCATGCACTCCTCTGAAAACGGAGTATGGCTGCCCTCATAGCAGGATAAAAACGGTCATACACATAAAAACCCACTCATGTACATACGAGTGAACGTAGGAGTTGCAGCCCATGAACGAAGAAGTTGACTGTCTTGTCAAGTGGGGATGTCATTACATGTAGTGTTTGTTATGAGGGGTGTTACATGTGTGTTTGTGTGGGGGTATCATAATATGTGTGTGTTGTGGGGGTGTCATTACATGTGATGATGATGATGATGATGATGTGGACACTCATACAGCACCTGTCTTCAATCAGAGACCAAAGTCTAAGCGCTCTTACAAACAAGGAGTCATTTGCTCAACGGTCTGCCTACCTGGGCAGAGTCGACTGACTGCTGCCACTGGGTGCTCATCATTCGTTTCCTGCGTCATTCATTCAGGTTTCAGTCATGCACACTCATGCACTCACACAGACATGTAGCATTTTAGGTGCATGACCGTTTTGTTTATTTACCCCGCCATGTAGACAGCCATACCTTGTTTTCATGGGTGTGCATTTTGGGTATCGTCTTGTTTCCACAACCCACCGAAAGCTGACATGGATTATTCAGTAACAGTTTACGCATATTTGATCTTCTGCTTGGGTATGCACATGAAGGGGGTTCAGGCAATAACCGGTCTACACATATGCTGACCTGAGAGATTGGAAAAATATCCACCTGTAACCCACCGGGTGCAATGGAGATTGAACTTACGATTATCGGGCAAGAATCCAGCGCTTTAACCACTTCACCACCACACCTGCACCAGTCAGCGTGTGTTTGTGGGGGTGTCATTACATGTGTGTTTGTTGTGGGGGTGTCATTACATGTGTGTTTGTTGTGGGGGTGTCATTACATGTGTGTTTGTTGTGGGGGTGTCATTACATGTGTGTTTGTTGTGGGGGTGTCATTACATGTGTGTTTGTTGTTTTGTCCTTCTGTCCTTCTGTCCTTCATTCCTTCACTGTTCTCCCTTGTTTTGTTTTTCCCTTTCAGTAATGAGTGTCTGAGAGAGATTTAACGCTTCACTAAAGAACCAAACTGACTGTGAGGTCATTTAAGTGAAGTGAGAATGGTACTCAACTTAGTGAGAATTGGTGTTTGAAAAGTTTTTTTTGGGGGAAAAAAATGTATATATATTTTTTAATGACAAAGCTGCATAAATGAATGGTGTGTGTGTGACCTCAGGGAGAACCTGTCCCTGGTGAAGGAGCTTGGGGACAAGTCGGCCCAGGGGCGGGCGTGCGGCAACCTGGGCAACACACACTACCTGCTGGGGAACTTCGGCCAGGCCATCCAGTTCCACGATGAGGTATTTGTCAGTGTGACAGCCGCCGGTCGCTAAAAAGTAGGGGCCGTCGGGGGACTGTTAGTAATGAAAGTTCCGTTGTCTCCTTTTTCTCTCTTTAGCTCTGTGGAGAGGGACCACACACAAGAACTGTTCACCAGATTCCTCCAGGTCGGTGTGTTGGTTGTGTGTCAAAGCCTGGCCCGGGTCTCTGCAAACAGTTTTTTTTCCTGTCGCTCCTGCAATGTTGTCAGTCCATGAGGTTTCCTTGGTTTGTTTTTCCCCCTTTCGTCTCCTGCCACGTAATAGTTCTTTGGGGGAACTGTTTTAGCAAAGCCACTGGATCTTGTTATGTGGTCATACCAACGTAGTTTCCTTTTCTTATTTGATGTCAGCAGATCTTCAGATGGTCCAGTGTGCTGCTTGATGGTTTGGTGCATGTGTTTAGTGGTGATGTGACAATGTGTCTGGTAATTATAATAATAATAATAATGGTATTTATATAGTGTTGAACCTTGTGCAGAGACAAATCAAAGTGCTTTCGCACCAGTCATTCACCCGCACGCATAACTCTAAAACTGGAGAAACTGAATACAAGGAAGAGGGCAGAGAAGGGAGGCTATTTTGGGAAGAGGTGGGTTTTAAGGCCAGACTTGAAAGAGCTGAGTGTGGAGCCTTGACAAAGCGAAAGAGGAAATTCATTCCAATTGCAAGGTCCAGAGACTGAGAAAGAACAGTGGAGTGTTTGAATTTGGGTATGCGTGAACAGAGTGGATCCGAAGCCAATCGTAGAGAGCGAGATGGAGTGTAGAGGTGAAGGCAGCCACAGATTATCTTGAGATAACTCCTTATTTCCATAGTTTGAAGCCACGATTCATTTGTATTGCATATATGATAATCATGAGGCAAGATGATGAGAGAGTTGTTGGGGGAAAGTGCACATGTGCAGACACGCACACACACACAGGAGAGAGAGAGAGTTGAAGACCCTGCTAGGATCAGAAGTCTGTGTTCATGTTTAAGCTGTTTGTGAGTGAAGTCTGTTTTTATTTTTCTTTATTTTACTTCACACGAAGTGAAACTGAAAGTGTTCAAGGTGGGAAAGGGGAGGGCAACTGTTGGTGATGATCTTAGTAAGATGAAATACCCATCTGGTGAAGATCTGACATGGTGAAATTCCATGTGGTTGAATTCCCATGTAGTGAACATTCAACATTGTGAAATTCCCATGTGGGTGAAAATCCCGCATTGTGAAATTCCCATGTGGGTGAAAATCCCACATTGTGAAATTAGCATGTTGGTGAAGATCTCACATGGTGAAATTCTCATGCATTGAAGATCCCACACATTGAAGATCCCACATGGTAAAACTCCCATGCAGTGAAGATCCCACACAGTGAAATTCCCATGCAGGTGAAGATCCCACATGGTGAAATTCCCGTGCTGGTGAAGATCCCACATGGTGATGTTCCCATGCGGTGTTGTTGTTGCAGCGGCTGGCCATTGCCAAGGAGTTTGGGGACAAGGCGGCTGAGAGGAGGGCCTTCACCAACCTGGGCAACGCACACATCTTCCTGGGGGAGTTTGAGATTGCTGCAGAACACTACAAGTAAGTGGTTTCTGAAATGGCCTGGCCAGTCACAATTTTTTCTGTCCCTGGCAAAGTTCTGTTGAAAAAATTTCACTTTTGGTAGGGAAACAAAAACACTAGCACGCAGAAGAAGGGGTAGGGAAAGGTCTGCACTGTGGCTGTGCACTCTGTCTGGGAGAGAAACCTTAACCGGCACTGAGAAATCTGTAGTGACATGAAATAAGTAACACAATAGCCAGATGAATCCCACCTCCTTTATATATATATATATATGTGTGTGTGTGTGTATATATATATATATGTGTGTGTTTGTGGGCTTTAGATTTTTTAAAATATTTTTTACTGGTATTGCTACATAGTCGAGGGAAAAGAAAGTTACTTATATGACCCCTGTGTCTGTGTGCACATCACAGGGTTCATGCAGGTTTTTTGTTTGGAAGAAGTTGGTTAAAAAGAAATTGCTTGCCTTCAAAGGTTGTTGTCTTTGTGTGTGTGTGTTCATTTTGATGTTCAGGTTTGTGAAGTTTTAAAATTTGGCTGTCTGTATTATTGAAATAATGGCACATTTTTTTTGTAAGTGATAAAGCACAGCAGCCGAATGTTTCACTCACCTTTATACCACACCCCTCCAGCTCCCCACTCCCTCCTCTCTTATCTTTTGGTTTATTTTTTCTTTAGTAATAACATTCATTTATTTTTTTCTTTAGTAATAACATTCATTTGTGAAAACTGATCTGTTAATTAGATGTCTGCAATCACCATTATGTGTGACGGGACATTACATAATTCATTCCGTCCTTCCAGGAAGGGTCGGTCTATAGTCAAGTCCCTGCAGTACTGGGCACTAGAGATCTGCAGTCACCATTATGTGTGAGGGAGACATTACACATTTATATCCCTTCCTTCCCTGCAGGAAGAGTCTGTCTATAGTCAAGTCCCTGCAGTACTGGGCACTAAATGTCTGCAGTCACCGTTATGTGTGAGGGAGACATTACACATTTATATCCCTTCCTTCCCTGCAGGAAGAGTCTGTCTATAGTCAAGTCCCTGCAGTACTGGGCACTAAATGTCTGCAGTCACCATTATGTGTGAGGGAGACATTACACATTTATATCCCTTCCTTCCCTGCAGGAAGTGTCTGTCTATAGTCAAGTCCCTGCAGTACTGGGCACTAAATGTCTGCAGTCACCATTATGTGTGAGGGAGACATTACACACTTATATCCCTTCCTTCCCTGCAGGAAGTGTCTGTCTATAGTCAAGTCCCTGCAGTACTGGGCACTAGAGATCTGCAGTCACCATTATGTGTGAGGGAGACATTACACATTTATATCCCTTCCTTCCCTGCAGGAAGAGTCTGTCTATAGTCAAGTCCCTGCAGTACTGGGCACTAGAGATCTGCAGTCACCATTATGTGTGAGGGAGACATTACACATTTATATCCCTTCCTTCCCTGCAGGAAGTGTCTGTCTATAGTCAAGTCCCTGCAGTACTGGGCACTAAATGTCTTCAGTCACCATTCTGTGTGAGGGAGACATTACACACTTATATCCCTTCCTTCCCTGCAGGAAGTGTCTGTCTATAGTCAAGTCCCTGCAGTACTGGGCACTAGAGATCTGCAGTCACCATTATGTGTGAGGGAGACATTACACACTTATATCCCTTCCTTCCCTGCAGGAAGTGTCAGTCTATAGTCAAGTGCCTGCAGTACTGGGCACTAAATGTCTGCAATCACCATTATTCGTGGAGCGATGGCCTAGAAGTAACGCATCCGCTTAGGAAGCAAGAGAATCTTAGCGCACTGATTTGAATCACCGGCACAGTCGCCAGTATTTTCTCCCCCTCCACTAGACCTTGAGTGGTGGTCTGGATGCTAGTCATTCGGATGAGACGATTAACTGAGGTCCTGTGTGCAGAATGCACTTATCGCACGTAAGAGAACCCACGGCAACAGAAGGGTTGTCCCTGGTAAAATTCCGCAGAAAAATCCACTGCCTTAGGAAAACAAGTTAAAAAAAAACAACTGCAGACAGGAAAAAATAACCCCAAAAACGGATGGTGCTCTCAGCCCGAATTTCACACAGAGAAAATCTGTTGTGACAAAAAAAAGAGTAATACAGTAATACAATGTGTGAGGGGAACATTACACATAATCGCTTCCTGCCTACCTCTCTTCCTTCTGTGCAGGAAGAGTCCATAGCCAAGTCCCGGCAGTATTGGGTACTAGAGGCCGATACATTAATTTTGTTAGGGGGGAAACATCACACATAATCCTTCTCTTCCTTCCTTCCCTTCCATGCAGGAAGAGTCTGTCCATAGCCAAGTCCCTGCAGGACCGGGCGCTGGAGGCCCAGGCCTGCTACTCGCTGGGCAACACCTACACCCTGCTGCGCGACTACCCCCTGGCCATCGAGTACCACATGCGCCACCTGCTCATCGCCCAGGAGCTCCGGGACCGCGTGGGTGAGAGCCGCGCCTACTGGTCCCTCGGCAACGCTCACTCCGCGCTCGGCAACCACGAGTCCGCCCTCGACTTCGCCAACAAACACCTGGAGATTTCCAAGGAGGTAGAGTGGGGTTAGGGGTGGTGAAAACTTGTGGTTGAAGTGGTTGGTTTGATTTTTGACTCACTTGTGTAAACAAAGTGAGTCTATGTTTTAACCTGGTGTTCGGTTGTCTGTGTGTGTGTGTCCGTGTGTCTGTGGTAAACTTTAACATTGACATTTTCTCTGCAAATACTTTGTCAGTTGACACCAAATTAGGCATAAAAATAGGAAAAATTCAGTTCTTTCCAGTCATCTTGTTTAAAACAATATTGCACCTCTGGGATGGGCACCAAAAAAAAGAAAAGAAAAAGAAGCCTAATTATATGCAAACTGCATTTACTGTAATATTGCACCTCTGGGATGGGCACAAAAAAAAAAAAGAAAAAAAAAGAAGCCTAATTATATGCAAACTGCATTTACTGTTATATTTACATTTTTTGTATTCTCTAAACTTGGCACTTTGACCTCTTATTCTGACACAACAACAAGAGGAGTCATTATCATTTTTTTGTTCAAACAGGAACTTCTTTTTGCTAAGCATGGAATTTTTATTTATTTTGGAAACGTTTTGGTGCAGGTAGTAAAGAAGGGAAATTACTCTCTAATTAATGCTAGGGGACTTAATTCGAATTTGGTTAGGACTTTTTTTTTTTTTTTTAACGTGAAGCTTTATAACAAATACAGAACACATTTTAACATTTAGATTTTTTTTTTTTAAGTGTATCACAAGTGAGTCTTGAAGGCCTTGCCTCTCTTGTTTTGTTTTGATTTTGTAGTTTTGGGTCCATAGAGAGATGCTGTATATGCAGCTGTTTTGTATTTTTGGGGAGAGGGGTTTGTCGTGGCTGTGTAAGGTAAAAAAGATAAAACTGCTAAGAAAAAGATTCTGGACTTACTCAGCCTGTTTTTGATTACAATGATTTATTATTATTGATAATATCAATGGGCATTTATAATGTGTACTACTTCGTAGCACAGAGAATGCAAAATGTCTTTCGGAGAAAAAGAAAAGTTTCTATATATGAAGGTCTGTTGACATTTTTTTTTGTTCAGCTAGATGATTGTGTTTTGATGCAAGGGCTTCCTTGAAGTTGAGAAAAACTGCATCGATCAACAGTTATTATGTTTTTTTTTTATTATCCTTTTTCACATGTGGCATAAGAAATCTTACAACTAGAGAGCTACGACCATTAGTACCTGTCATAAGGAGAGAACAACAAAACAGTGCGGTGACCATGCCAGGCATGAAAAGTCAGTCAGATTGTGTGTGTGGGGGGTGTGTTGTCAAGGTGTGTGGGTGGTGTGTTGTCAAGGTGTGTGGGTGGTGTGTTGTCAAAGGTGTAGGTGTGTTGTGAATGTGTGGGTGCTGCGTTGTGAAATGAGATGACGCAGCCTGTGTGGTGCCGTGTTTCAGATAGGGGATGAGACGGGGCAGCTGACGGCACAGATGAACCTGACCGACTTCCGCTCCATGCTGGGAATGATGCCCATGTCTGTCGTGTCAGTATGCTACTACTTAGGATGATGATGATGATAGTAATAATAATGTGCGGTTTACACAGTGCTTTCCCTAAGTTCTAAATGCATTTAAGGACATATATGGCATGAATAAGACACAGGAATATGTTGGTTTTTTTGCGTTTTTTTTGTTTTTTTTAAAATAAATGTTGAGATAGAAACTGGCTAAAAATGTTAAACAGTGAAACATTACTCACAACTCACACAACTCTCCCACCTCACGTCCACTGTAGGGCTTGTCAGGCTCATGATCACAACTGATAACCCAGTCTTCTCTCTCTCTCACTCACTCTCCTCTCCCCCCCTCTCCCTCTCTCACTCTCCTCTCCCCCTCTCCTCTCTCAGTCTCTCTCTCCCCCTCTCCCTCTCTCTCTCCCTCTCTCTCTCCCCCCTCTCCTTATCTCTCTCCTCTCCCTCTCTCTCTCCTCTCTCACTCTCTCCCCCTCTCTCTCTCCATCTGTCTCTCTCTCTCTCTCTCTCTCTCTCTCTGTGTCTCTGTGTGCGTTCCTGGGCTACAATTCCCATTATTACTCACAAGTATTTAGGAGTTTTACGTGTCTGACCATTTTTACCCCACCTTTGGGCAGTCATACTCCATTTTTTGGACATCTGCATGCCAGATATGTTTATATGTCCATGGATTACAAGATCTTTGATGTGCATGATAGATTTTCCACATGTGTATGCATGCATGAATGGGGTTCAGGTACTAGCATGTCTGCGGTATGTTGACCTGGAAGATCAGGGAAAACCTCCAACTTTAACCTTCCACCAGCTGGCTGCATTTCATCTTCCAATGTTAAAGGAATGGTATTTGGCTGACGTAATTATGTCTTTTGATAAATTGTTTCTGTAACTGTTGTATTTCACACAGTGATCCGAAAGTTGGAGTTGTATCTTTTAAACTCTTAAAAACTCTTGCATAATGCACGGTTTTTGTTCTTTCTGTGTGTTTTTATACCTTCCCTGTGTGTGTGTGTGTGTGTGTGTGTGTGTGTGTGTGCACTTTTGTATATTTGTGTGTGAGTGACAGAGGAAGTGATAGAGAGAGAGAGAGAGATAGGGTCTGTTCATAGATAGATATCCTAAACCTGTTTTCATGTCTGTGGTTTTACAGGTCAGACACCAGCTGCAGATCAGAGATGGACACTGCTGACGTCGCCCTGAGTAAGTGTCGTCCTTATTTCAACTTCTCACTGTCTTACTGTATTTAACTGAGCGCACAGTTCCTAAGGATTATCAGTCAGGGATTTTGATAAGCCCCTCCCAAAAAAAAGAAGAAAAAAAAAAAAGAGGGGGCTCAGGGACTTTTACCATAATTGTAATGACTTCCCAGACCACCTTCAGAGGGCCACTCTAATACTGCATATTCTGATACAGGGCCACTCTTATACTGCGCATTCTGATACAGGGCCACTCTTATACTGCGCATTCTGATACAGGGCCACTCTTATACTGCGCATTCTGATACAGGGCCACTCTTATACTGCACATTCTGATATAAGATACAGGGCCACTCTTATACTGCACATTCTGATACAGGGCCACTCTTATACTGCGCATTCTGATACAGGCAGGCAGGTCATGTTTCTGGACTCAAGGGGCCAAGGGAAGCAGCTCTTCTTTGGAACAGATTATCGTTTTCGTCAGACTGAAGCTCTGATGCAGGATTATCACCCTTTTTTTATGTTCACGAACCACACCAGGACCCAGTTGATGATGAACAAGCAGTTGCAAAGCTTCAGGGGCGCGTATTCAAGCGTTGCTATAAGCCCTGCCAGTAATCACCATTTAGTGAGCTTTGTTTTCTGGCCCACCAGTAAAACCAGGAAGACGATTCCTGACTGTGCCAGACACAAGGAAGGCAAGACTGCACAACAGTGTGCTGTGATTCCGTGAATGCCTGCTGGTGTGCTGAGGTCAGGTCAGGCAGTTTTTGTAATTAGTGTTAAGGTTGGTACTCTGCCTGCAGAGAACATGTACTGGTAATTCATGTCTGATGAAGTGCTACTCTCAGTGGAAAAAAAAATTGTGCTCCCATGAGTGGGGGCTTGGGGGAGGGGGATTACAAGCATGACTATGAGACATGGTGTGTGTGTGTGTGTGTGTTTTTGTGTTACAGAACGACCAGAGCGTGCCCGTCGTTTCAGCATGGAGAACATGGAAATCATGAAGCTGACTCCTGATAAAAAGGTATGGAGTCATACTTGTATGAGTGTCAGTGTCAGTTTTGTACACTACATGAGAAGAGAGGATTGGATTGTAGAATCAGTACTTGTTTGTGTGTAAGTGTAAGCTCAAGTGTACCGCTGCGAAAAGAAGTTTGGATTATGGAATCATACTGGTATATGTGTCAGTGTCAGTTTTATATACTGCTAAGAAAAGAGGATTGGATTATGGGATCATACTTGAATGTGTGTAAGTGTAAGCTCAAGTATACTGCTGCAAAAAGAAGTTTGGATTATGGAAGCATAGTTGTATATGTGTCAGTGTCAGTTTTGTACATTTCTAAGAAAAGATTTGATTATGGAATCATACTTGTATGTATGTAAGCGTAAGCTCAAGTATACTACTACGGAAAGAGGATTATTTTGATGTTTGTTTCTTTGAATCTCCACAGAATGGTCTTTAAGTTAGCCGGATAGAATATTTATTGTTATTATCTTTGGATATCACTGTGAGGTTTGTTTCAAAGTCCTATTGAACATCATTGTGTCAGCTTGTTTCAAAGTCTCCTGGACATCACTGTGATGTTGTTTCAAAGTCCTCTTTGTCTTTCACTGAACACAGGAATGAAAGCATGATATCAATGTATTTAGTGTTAAAGACAAGTATAATGTTATTTAAATACATGTTCTTATTAAGGTGTTTTCAGAGTTAAACAGTGCTGAAAATCCATGTCAGAAATCAATACATAATTGCGTACAAGCCGTTTATCATTGAACAGCCTCTAAGCTGAGTAACAGACCATCAGCTTTGTGGACTGTTAGAGCCCCACCTCATAACGTACACATTTCAGTTTATCAAATTGATGTGGTTTTTTTTGTTGTTGTTGTTGTTTTTAAGTAGATCATGAAACAAAAACAAAAAAAACCGACTTTGTAGTCCACAGAACATCACAGTTGCCTTCCATTGTATGTTTAGAACTTGACAGTTGCCTCCAATTGCACGTGTGTGTATGTGACACAGGAGAGAGGGGACGGGGGGGCGCGGCCCAAGCAGAAGGTGCAGAAGTCAGGCCAGTATAGCCACAGACATGGACCACTGCGCCCACCCCTCCGCCAACAGGGACCAGAAGGTAGGGATGAACCCTCTTCATCCCAGGTTCGAGAGTCTGCCGGTGTCTTGGATTCAGTCCCCCACCACCCACCCCTTCATGTTCTTCCTTCCTGCCTCTCTTCCCTCTTTTGTTTCGGGGTCATCGTTTTCCACCAGCGTTATTTTGATCTCACCTCCCTGACACTGATGTTTGTTGTTGTTGTTGTTGTTTTTACATTAGACACAGGGAAGATTTCTGCAGAAGCTAAATTTTCAGATTTGGGTGGCTGGGTCTTTTCGCTTGAAAATAAACGTCTATGGAGACAAGAATTCCTGTTGTGAAAACAAATATCTGAGGATTATTTTTGAAGTAAGAAAGAAAAGGAATTTTTTCAAATAAAAATAGATATCTGAGGGATGTTTTTGAAAATATATATAAAAAGAAAGGAATGTCCTCATAAAGAAATGATTATCTGGGAAGTATTTTTGAAAGCAATTAAAAAAAAAAAAAATCTTTTTGTGAAAACAAATATCTGAGGGGTATTTTAAAAACAGAATTGAAAGAATTGTAATCAGTTATAGAATCCTGCGTGAAATGTTTCCTGTTACTTGAGAAACTTCTTTGTTTCCCACTTGACAGAGAGCTTTGGTGTTTGATGCTGCCAGAGAGCATACAAATCTTTTGTTTTCCTGTCCAAGTGGTTCTGTTGCTGTGGGCATGTTTACAGCAGCACGCCTGTTGTATGACCGAGTCCAGCAGGCAAGGGCTGCGTATATCAGAGATTGACATGAGGTTACAGTTAGGCCACCTGCAGAGTGAGAGCTGTGTGAACAGTGGTTTCTCCGTTGGAACTGGAATTCATTTACAGCTTAGTCTTTTGTGAAGGACTGTGAAACTAGTAGTAAAGATCGCTCGGACTCTTTCTCTTAATTAATGCTGCAGCCTTGGGGGCTGGTTGGCTTTTGGGGACCATCCAAACCACTGACTGTCCTAAAGCCCTCTTGGCTGAGAGAGCGTGGGGATGTAACTTGGGCAAGACTGTCGCTGCTTTCATCAAGTTCTTGCCCAGATAGTTGGGGACAGCAGTTGCCGCTTCTGCTGTTCTGATGGTCATAGTCAGACATGATCAACTATCATACCTGCACCAGCACGCATGTTTCACAGTATGTAGTGCACAGTTTGTGTGTGATGTTCACAGCACCATCAGCACATAAGTACAGAACAGGCGCAGGAAGAAGACTTGTGAGGGGGGAGGGGGCTGTCTTTTTTCCCTGTCAGAATGGTGAAAAGGAAGCCTGACCATCTGACCAACCTGTTTTAATTTCCTTCTCAACCAGTTTCTTTCCATTAACGTATGCACGTTTCATTTTGGGGTTCAGTTTTCAGTTTTGATCTTCTTCTCTTCTTTCATTCTCACACCTCCTTTCCCTGATTGACCTGATTCATTGACGTGTTCTTGAAAAGCAGGTGATCTCAGAGGGTTTTTTTGTGGTTTTTTTCTCTCATAACTTTGATGTGCTAACTGATCACCTCAGTTCCATTCACACAGTGTAAAAGGGAATATTGGTGTGTTTATTGTCTGACTGTCCCTAAAGAATATGAAATGTCACATCGCACATGCTGACTGAACTAAGAGGCTGGGTATGTCATTCTCAGAGTTACAGTGAGTATCGTGGTCTCAGAGCTGTCGTACATGGAAAGAAGTTTGGGTTAGATTTTTTTTTTTTCTTTTCTTTTTTTTCAAATTTTTTATTTCACATCCATATTACTGTCAGTCAGTCTCAGTTCTTTCTTTGCTCAAAAGGTGGGGAGTAGAGTGCGTCTGATATCTGTCATTTTTATATTCCCCCCATCAGTGACTGAAATAGCGATGCTGCATCAGGCGTATGGTGCTGGAAAATGGTGACCCGCTTCTGAACGTCATTGTGTTACTTTGTTTCAAAGTCCTGTTGGATACCACTGTGGGATTTTGTTTTCAGAGTCCTGTCGAAACATCATTGTGTGATTTGATTTATTTCAAAGTCCTGTTCATCTTGTGTCTGGAATGTCTTTCACTAAACACAGGAATGAAAGCATGATTTTAGTTTTTTGTTTGTTTGTTGTCTGTTGTTTATGATTGTGTTATGTGTTTGCGTTCTGCTGCATGCGTTTGCAGATCATGATTTTTTTGTTGTCGTTCCTTCCTGTGTTTCACATTCTTCTTTGTTTCAGACTTTTCCTCCCCAAAATTAATCACAGGATTTTTATACTGGTCCACTCATGTCCTTGTTTTTTTGTTTTTTTTTATCATTAAAGAAAAAGGAAACTCCTCTTGCAGTGCATCATTATTTTGCTTTTACTTATTTTTATTAACTTTATTTTTCAAGGCATAAATGAAAACAGCAGAACTGACGATAATCTCATGACAGGCACAAGTGTCTGTGAAAAAAAGAGGTGTGAAGAAAGTGTGGAAAAAGTGCATTAAAAACAGGTGTTAAAAGGGTTTGAATCATCACTGTGTGGGGAAAAGACACATGGACAACATATATTCAAAAGGGTATGAATCATTACAGTGGTGCTAATAAAAAAAAAATATATATATATCAGTGTAATGGGCAAACTTTATAACTTGTACAAGACGCTTATGTGTATACAGTTATTGTCAGACATAGCTACCTGCATAAAATTATCAGGGTCAAAATTCACACACACACACAAAAGAAACAAAGAAAAAATCTGGCTTATTTTTAAAACCGGGTTCTTCATGTGGTTAGCTGAAGGAAACATTGGTACACATGGACATAAGTTGGATTGGGAGTGTATTGGTGTGTTCTGTTGTTTCCTTTTCCTCTAGAGTTCCGGGCAGAATCTTCACATTTTGACAGGGTGGTTGTTTTCTTGTTTTGGTTTGGACTTGTTAACATTTTGACAGGGTAGTTGTTGGTGTTTTTTCCCCCCCCCTTTGTTTTTGTTTTGTTTTGTTGTTTTTTTCCCATCCTAGTTTTCCTGTCTGTACATTGTGGGGGTTGAAATGAGGTCCAGTCCCAGTGACTCCAACCCGGTGCAGTTGTCATTCCTTACCCCCTGTTCCTGTGAACCCTGTTGTTTTCCCCAACCCCCCCCCCCCCCCCCCCCCCTGTGTTGCTTTGTTGTGGGTGTACAGAGATCACTATGATTACCCCTTGTGTTTTGTTTTCCACTTTCTTTCTTTCTTATTTTTTTTTTGCTTGTCCACACAGCTGTTTTCTGTCAGCCGCTTCTTCCGAAGAGCCACACAGTTGTCTGGTAAATCCAGGCATAGAAAGAAACGGGTGAGTTCTGTCTGCTCCCTCTTCCCCTGCAACCCACCCTCTCCTCCTTGCCTTCCCATCCTGCTTCGTTCAGTTGGATTCGGCTGTAGTAGCCGCCTGTGCGCAGCTGCTGTATAAATAGTGCTGTTACCTTTTCTGTTTTTGTTTTTAGGTGTGCACAGGTGCTGTGTAGATAGTGCTGTTGCTTTTGTTTTTTTAAGGTGTGCACAGCTGCTGTGAAAATAGTGTTACTTTTTTTTAAGGTGTGCACAGGTGCTGTGCAGATAGTGCTGTTGCTTATTATTTTATTTTATTTTTCATTATTCTTTTTTTCTTTTTTTTTTTTTTAATAGGTGTGTTGCTTTAGCTGTGTTTGTAAGGGTGAGAAGGGTTCCTGTGCCTTTTTCTCCTGTTTTGCCCTTCATGTATGCTTCAGGCAAGCAGCAATTGCCGAGTCTTGCCACTTCCAACATCTGTACTCTTTTGCTGCCCATCATTCCTAAATAAATTTATGTCTTAGTGTTGTTGGGTGGATGCTGTCAGTTTAAGCCGAGGCTCTCACTACTTTAAAAAAAACAACAACTTTGTTTCTTTTTGAGATTGATATGCTACACACACACACACACACACACACACACACACACACACACACACACACACACACATACACACACACGCGCGCGCGTGCGAGCGCACACACACACATACAGAGTATTCACAACAGATGCAAAATACATGTTTGTGCCTGAAAAGGGTGGGCATATTTTGGACATACATTTTAGATATAGATACACGTGTAGTTGTGTGTGTGTGTGTGTGTGTGTGACCGCTTGTGATGCGTTATCATACCTTGTGTATTTAACTGGAAATTAACAAAGAATGAGGCCAGGAGATGAAGTGATTAACAAATAGTAAAGAGTGGTAACTCTCTCCATTCACAAGGTACACAGCTTTAAGTCAGTGCTGCTTACGCTACCGATTCAGCTAGCACACAGGTAAATAAAAGGTACATTGGGGACAAACCCAGCCACTTCCCAAAAAGGAAGCGCCGGGCCTGTCCTTATACCGATCATTTGACATGTGCACACACCAGCAAAGGCAGAAGGCAGTATATTTAACTGTTACTGTTGAGCCTGTTGTTGGTTCTTCAACTGTGGTTGTGTGAAGGTAACTTTAGTATAAAGTTAATCCGGACATCTGCCTATGGATTATGTTAATCCAGATTAAAAAAAAAAAAAGAATTATGTTAATCCAGCATTTGTTTTATTGGCTTTTACCATCCTGTGGCTTATCTTACAAAGGGCAATGTTTGTGTATGTTAGTGCAAATGACTGAAATGCAGAATTATGCTGCTTTTTTCCGTATTCAATTAACCTCCAAGCACTTCTGCGTCTTCACATTGCACACTTGTAGACAAACTGTATCCTTGGATCAGTGATATTCTGTGTGTGTGTGTGCCTATGATCTGCATACTTGTGACTGTGCTGTGGTGTGTGCATACAAAAATTACAGATAGATTGAAAGACAGACGCATATCTTGCACAGGCACACACACAATCTGTATCGTCATTCCATTGGGTTTAAAGACTTATAAAGTCACAGACAATCTCATTATCTCAGTATATGTTGAAACTGATGTGATTTTGCAATTCACACACACACACTCACTCTCTCTCTCTCTCTCTCTCTCTCTCTCTCTCTCTCAGTGAATTATGATTGCATGAAACAGAATTATGTTGCATAGTTTCAGAAAAAGTTAGTATCAGGAACAAATTAGCCTGGCAACCACAACCCACTTTCATCAAAAGACAGCAAAACTGTGACAGTCGTATAAGACTTTTAAAGATGTAGGAAATTAGGATGTGTTTGCTGTGTCCGCTTGTTCAAATGTAAGAAAACCATGGTTTCCATCCCCAGCTACACACCGCTGCCCCCTATGCTCTCCCCTTCCCCTGTCGCTATCCCTCCCCCATCCCCCAACACCCCCCTAAACCCTCCAACTCCCCTCCCTCTCAATCCCGTGGATTGTGTAAGCTGGTTGTGATTTGCAAACACCTCTTTGTGAACATTTGGCAAAGTTCACGTTGCCATACAGGCTCCAGTGGTTGTCACATGTTTGAAAGAGGGCGTTACGTGACATGACATTTCATAGCTTCAGTTTTATCCAGCAGCACCCCAAAGGAGGGGGAAAACTGCACCTTCTAATCTAAATCAGTATTCCTGCTTGCAGCATGTTGTTGCATTTGAAGTTTGGTTATGGAATACTCCTTTGACAGCAGAATGACATGATAAACGCAGTTTGAAATGTTCATCACATCATTTGAAGTGACGATGCAGCTGTTTATTACACAGACCAAAACACTTGAAATGCAAATGACACAGTTTCATCAGTCATGTTACCTTGCAACAGACATACACACAGGGTTCATTCAGGTTTGATTTTTTTTTTTTTTAAAGAAGAAAAAAGCCATTAAATATATTTTTTTAAATCACCCAGGTTTGTAATTTGTTTTCTGTACAAAAGGCTACAACACCAACATTGTTTCAATCATTGATTCACCAAGCACGGCAGTGAAATGGTTCTTAGATGTTTTTTGGTGTGGTTTTTTTTTTGTTTTGTTTTTTTCTTTTTTGTCAACTTTGTTTTGATATTAAGACATGCACTCCAGGCAAGGAGCTTCTGAGTCCTGGCTAGAAAACTTTTCAATATTTAGGAAAAAAAAAAAAAAAAAAAAAATCCAACCCATATGATGGTGTTGTAACTCAGTACTGCCAGTTAGCTCCCCTGACTTTCACCACAGACGACCCATTTGTATGGGTAAGAAATAAAATCACCAAAAAACAAATGTCAGTGTCTATGAATTGAAAACTTCCAAACTGATCAGTAGCATAAGGAGTTAGTTGGAGACAAAATATTAAACTTCCTCCCCCATCTTATGCTGCCATACAGTGAGATGATGAAAGTTTGAATGAATGATGTTTTTGTTCGAAATTTGCACGCACTGATGACTTGTAAACGAATCCAGGAAAGCACACAGAGTTTGAAACAGATTGAATTCAGAATGTTACATAACCACGATAGGGGGCCCTTCGTCTGATTCTGTTGTCTGCCCAGCGACTGAGAAGAGACTGGGTCAAACGCCATTGTTGACACGCATTGTTCACATGAACTATAGTCACCACGAAAATGACTCCTGTTCGCGAGCACAGCAACACACTCTGCATTTATTGGTCACAGTGGAGAGTGGAAAAATATTCTTAGCTTGTAACGTCATTATGGAAGCTAGGTGCCATTCCAAAAATTCAAAACTAACTGAAGCCCTGATGGGGCTCCTTCGCCTGAAACAGTTGTAAACAGCAAGGCCTCGTAATGGGGGGGGCTCTTTGTCTGGAGTGAGTTAAAGGCTAGTAAATTTTGTGAATGAAATACCTCTATGAACCCTGCCTGTGACCGACCACCTGACACCACACACACGCACACAACGATGCTAATATCATCGCCGGCGCTTCTTCCCCCCCCCCCACCCCCCAACCCTCCCTCCTCCCCCTGCTGTTGCAGAAGTCCAATGGGATGATGGAGGACCTAGATGATGATGGGTTCTTCGACCAGCTGTCCCGCTGCCAGAGCCGACGGATCGACGACCAGCGCTGCTCCTTCCGCCTCTTGGAGAGCGGCGCCACCACCCCCACCGCCACCACCCCCTCCCACAGCAGATCCGCAGAGGACAGCAGTAGAGAGCTGGCTGCTTTAGGTGGGTGTTGGGATTATTGGGTAGGAGGACTTTCAGTATTATGTAATGGGTTTCCGTATTGCTATTTTGGCGATTAGGAAAAGAACCCCCCCCCCCCCCCCCCCCCAAAAAAAAGCCACCTTTTTTTCTTTATTTTATTTTGTTCCGGTGTAAAGTCACTCACTTTAGTTAATTAAGTGCCCTGGCCGTGCTATTCAGTATTACAAGAAAAGCAGTCACTTCCACCCGTGTATTATTGTGTTTTCATTCTTCTTCAGAACTTGAGATTTGGTACATGGTAGAGTTCTTGTTTTTATACTCTCAAGCTCTGTCTCGGTCTCTCTCTCTCTTCTAATTCTCTCTCTCTCACTCTCACTCTCTTTCTCTCTCTCTTTTTTATTAAAAATTTTTTTTTTGTAAGTATATTTTTTTCAGACATCTTTCCCCATCTATATAACTTTATGGTTGGGTTTACACCTGATCAGTGAAGATCAGCCCCCGCACCCCCCCCCCCCCACCACCTCTCTCTCTCTCTCTCTTTCTTTCTTTAGCATCTTTTCTGACATCATTTTCCCCCCATGTAACTTTATGATTGGGTTTACACCTGAAAAATGTGGATGTCTCTCTGAGTCTCGCTCTCTCTCTCTCTGTCTTCTAGTTCTCTCTCTTTGTAGCATATTTTCTGACATCTTTACCCCCTCATAACTTTAATTTGGGGTTTACACATGAATTAAGATAAAGCATACTCCCTCCCCCTCTCTCTCTTACACACACAGCACACACACACACAGACACACACGCATATTCACACACCACTCAGCACCCACCTCACTCCCTATCCCCAGTGGCATCCCTTGTCAATAAAAAAGAAACAAAAACAGATAGGCATCACACACACCACACCACAACACACACACACACTCACCTGCTGCCAGTTGTTTCCCTCTCCTTCCCAGTGGCGTCCCCTGCCAAATAAAGAACATATGGACAGCACACACTCACAGAACACAAGACACACCACTCACAAAACGCACATCTCGTCCCGTACCCATTGTTTCCCTCTCCTTCCCAGTGGCGTCCCCTGCCAATGAAAAAAACAGCACACACCACAACACACACACACATCACAGCACGCACGCACCACACACCACACACCACTCAGAGCACACTCTCACCTGCTGCTGGTTGTGTCCCTCTCCTCCCCAGTGGCGTCCCTTGCCAGATAAATGACATATGGACAGCACACACACAACACAACACAACACAACACACACCACTCACAGCACACACACACACCTCACCCTATACGGGTTGTTTCACTCTCCTGCCTTGTGGCATTCCCTGGCAATAAAAACAACAACACACACACACTCTCACCTGCTGTAGGTTGTTTCACTCTCCCGCCTCGTGGCGACCCTGGCAATAAAAAACAACACACACCACAACGCACACACACACCTCACCCTATACTGGTTGTTTCACTCTCCTGCCTCGTGGCGACCCTGGCAATAAAAAACAACACACACACCACAACGCACACACACACTCTCACCCGCTGCCGGTTGTTTCCCTCTCCTCCCCAGTGGCATCCCCTGCCCGGGAGGAGCTGATGGACATGGTGGCGGGGCTGCAAGGGTCGCGCATGAACGACCAGCGGGCCTCCCTGCCCACCTTCCCCGGCCTCAACTCGGGTGACGTCATCAACCAGCTGCTGACCCACTCCAGCGAGCGGGACGTGCCCGACGACAGCTTCTTTGAGATGCTCATGCGCTGCCAGGTCACATACCTTGCTGTATATATACATATATCTATATCTATATCTATATATAAAGAGAGAGGAGGGGTGAGAGAGAGACGGACGGACAGACAGACAGACAGATGCTGTTGCAGAAACGGTTAGTTTTCGGATTTCCGATCCCAATTTTCAGCAGTGATTCAGGGTTCCAGGCGGCATGACTCCAGTGTTGTGTTCCCCCGTCACATAGCTTGCTTTAGATATATATCTATATCTATACATATACAGAGAGAGGGTGGGTGAGAGAGAGACGGACAGACAGACAGACAGACGCTGTTGCAGAAACGGTTAGTTGTCGGATTTCTGATCCCAACTTTCAGCAGTGATTAAGGGTTCCAGGCGGCATGACTCCAGTGTTGTGTTCCCCCGTCACATAGCTTGCTTTAGATATATATCTATATCTATACATATAAAGAGAGAGGGTGGGTGAGAGAGAGATGGACGGACAGACAGACAGATGCTGTTGCAGAAACGGTTAGTTGTCGGATTTCTGATCATGACTCCAGTGTTGTGTTCCCCCGTCACATAGCTTGCTTTAGATATATATCTGTATCTATACACATAAAGAGAGAGGGTGGGTGAGAGAGAGAAAGAGATGCTGTTGCAGGAACGGTTAGTTGTTGGACTTCTGATCCGATTTTCGCCAGTGTTTAAGGGTTTCGATGCGGTTTGTGTTTTTGTTCTTGGGGGGGAAAGGCATTTTACTCTGATTTTCCTCACTCCACCCAGGTGTGAATGGGTACCTGACTATTGATTGGGGAAGGTTCAGAAAAATGGTGGCAGGAGAAGATTTGAACCCCCACCTTCATATGCCGAGCCCTAGACACAGTGGATGTGAATTCACTGCCCCAACACGGTGGATGTGTATTTTCACTGCCCTGACACAGTGGATGTGAACTTTCACTGCCCTCACACAGTGCATGTGTATTTTCACTGCCCTGACACAGTGGATGTGTATTTTCACTGCCCCAACACACTGGATATGAATTTTCACTGCCCTGACACAGTGGATGTGAATTTTCACTCCCCCGACCCTGTGGATGTGAAATCACTGCCCTGACACACTGCATGTGAATTTTCACTGCCCTGACACAGTGGATGTGAACTTTCACTGCCCTGACACAGTGGATGTGTATTTTCACTGCCCTGACACAGTGGATGTGAACTTTCACTGCCCTGACACAGTGGATGTGTATTTTCACTGCCCTGACCCAGTGGATGTGTATTTTCACTGCCCTGACCCAGTGGATGTGTATTTTCACTGCCCCGACACAGTGGATGTGTATTTTCCCTGACACACTGGATGTGTATTTTCACTGCCCTGACACAGTGGATGTGTATTTTCACTGCCCTGACACAGTGGATGTGTATTTTCACTGCCCTGACACAGTGGATGTGTATTTTCACTGCCCTGACACAGTGGATGTGTATTTTCACTGCCCTGACACAGTGGATGTGTATTTTTACTGCCCTGACACAGTGGATGTGTATTTTCACTGGCCTGACACAGTGGATGTGTATTTCACTGCCCTGACACAGTGGATGTGTATTTTCACTGGCCTGACACAGTGGATGTGTATTTTCACTGCCCTGACACAGTGGATGTGTATTTTCACTGCCCTGACACAGTGGATGTATATTTTCACTGCCCTGACACAGTGGATGTATATTTTCACTGCCCCGACACAGTAGATGTAAATTTTCACTGCCCTGACACAGTGGATTTGTATTTTCACTGCCCTGACACAGTAGATGTGAATTCACAGCCCCTACACAGTGGATGTGAATTTTCATTCCCCCCCCCGCCCCCCCCCCCCCCACACACACACACCCCCCCGTAACAAGTCTTCAGTATGTTTGTGTGTTTTTTTTTGTTGCTTTTTTTTTTTTTTTTATGGACTTGATTATCGGGCATACTTACTGTGTGTCGTATTTTTTTTCTTGCACCTGTGACGTGGGAGTTGCCTGTTGGCAAGTTTTGGTTTTGTGTGTGCTTGTATTTGTATATGTATATATGTGTGTGTGCATATATATACATACATATATATATATATGTATGTGTGTGTGTGTGTGTATCATTTATTTATAATTTTTGTGTATTGTATGTAATAATGCTTGTTTTCAGGATCTTCTCCTCTTAAAACCTTTGGCAAAAAAAAAAAAAAAAGATGTTATGATCACGTCTTGGTTTATGTGACTGTACTTGTGGCTGATTGTTGGTTTCTTTCTTTCTTTTCAATAGTTTTTGAAGGTTCTACAGGATGGATATTGACCAGAGTTTTCAGCCCTGATAACGGTTTTAATTTTATTTAAGCAATAATAATCACAGAGTACTGTATTTGATGAACTCTTAAGGTGATATCCGCTCCCCTCCTCTCCTCCCCCCCCCCCCCCCCCTCTGTAAATCTTGTAGGGTGTAGATCTGATTTTGACAGAAGTGGTTTGGGTGGAGGGGAGTAATGGTTGATGGTGGTGGTGGTTTTACAGTCTCTGTGTGCATGTGTGTGTGCGTCTGTGTGTGTGCATCTGTGTGTGCGTGTGTACCTCTGTGTGTGTGTGTGTGTGTGTGTGCAGGCATCCCGCCTGGAGGACCAGCGCAGTGAGCTGCCCCTAGAGCTGCCTCACCCCACGGTACCCGACGAGGACTTCTTCAGCCTCATCATGAAGGTGCAGTCTTCCCGCCTGGACGAGCAGCGCTCACACCTCCCCCCCTCCAAGTCCACCCCCTCCACCCCCGCCGGCAAGAAGAAGAAGAAAGGGACATAATTGCCGCTGGGCGCCCCCCCCTCCCCCTGCCCCCACCTTCCCTTGGAATGATTAGCCTTGATTTTTTTTTTTTTTTTTTTTTTTTTTTTTTTGTCTTGTCCCCCATTGTTAGCTGCCACTTGTATCGGGTCGGTTGTCTGAACTACAAAGTAATTTGCGTGTTCAGGGTGTTGTGAGCTGAGTTCGGAGAGGAGAGGCCTTGATTTTTTTAATATTGTTTTTGTTTTGGGGTTGTTTTTTTTTGTTTGTGTGTGTGTGCGTGTGTATTTTGTACAGTTACCTATGATAGTATAGCTGGCTTGTTTGTTGTAGATGATCATTCACTGTGCGTTAGACATTTCTGCAGGAATTGGAGAGGAGAGTCTGTGTGACATTGGTGTACATGTGTGTGCAGGTGGCTCGGCTGGGCTGGGATGTGGTGGGGTAGGGTGGGGTGGGGTGGGTGGAGGTTGCTGTTGGCTGAGCTGTTACATGATAATGTCTTGACTGACGGCGTTTTCTTGATTGACGGCATTTTCATGATTGGTGGGCATTTTGCTGCTGTGGTGTTGCCCGCTGGATGTTTTGGGTCTTGAAGTGGATGTGTGTGCATGTGTGTACAGTGTGTGTGAAAAGTGTTATGTTTGTGTATGAAAAATAATGGTGTGTGTGTGTGTGTGTGTGAAAAGGGTGTATTGTGTGTGCACTTTGTATGTGTGTGTGTGTGTGTGTGTGTATAAAGCAAGTTAACAATCCTCAGAATGCATTATTTAACGCATTGCCTGTGAGAGTCTTGTCTCGAGAGAGAGAGATATAACAAAGATATTTGTTGAACTGAAAAAGTATGGAAGGAGTGATGATGTGTAAAAAATAAAATACATGCACGGAGAGAGAGAGACAGAGAGAGAGAGAGACAGAGAGAGAGAGAGACTGAATGATAGTAAGGACAGGAACAGGATGTCTCCACACAGAAAACCTGTCTTCACTTTGGGATTGTCACCCCCATCATCTCTTGTGGGACTAATCCAGTTCTCTTTGCATGAATCAGTTTCTCCTGCACTCTGAGCTGTTTCCTTTGATCTTGCATGTCCTTCTGTTGTTGTTTTTTTTTCTTTGACCGCTTTTATTAAATGATTTATCTGTCTATTTATTTATTTATTTATTTTTTTACAGTAAATACAAGACAAGGGAAGCCCAGCTGTAACCAGACTTTGATTCAAAAAAGAAAAGGGTGGTGAGGAACTGCTGTGGCTTTGTGTTTCATTGGAATGGAAGACATAAGTAGGGTTTTTTTGGGGGGTTGGTTTTGTTTTGTTTTGTTTTGTTTTTGACACATTTCCGACCAAGCAAAATCTGCTGCTCCTGGACAGAGCAGTTTTGACTGTAGCAGTCTATGCTACGGGTTATTATGTGTTGCCACAGTGCAGCTCCGAACTTTTTTTTTTCTTTTTCTTTTTCTGCAAGGATAGTTGTTTTCCCCGAGTGGATTTGTCCACATATATTTTGCCAGGGATGTTACTGTGGGTTCTTTTTATGTGCACTAAAAAAACAAAGTGCATGCTGCACATGGTCCCCCCCCCCCCCCCATTCCCCCTTTATTATCTCAAATTGAGAACATGTTGTGACACTTTAGTCTCCTTTTGATGGGTTTCTCACCTTTGTATATATAGACTGCAGTTAAAACATCGACCCACACTAGCACTTCATATTTTTTACGGACAATAGAAAGTAGTCATGTCACAATGTTTCAGTATGTAATGAAGGAGTCTCCCATCGGACCGACGGATGAGTAGGCAGGCAGGCTTAACTGTCGGTGTGTGTCCTCATATGGGAGGCTGATTCTGGATGCGCAGCACTTCCCACAGGTGTTGCAAGGGAAAACATCTCCAGAAGTTGAGCCCTGCTTCCTTCGCTCACGCTTCTCCTTAATGGCCAGGGTTCTCTTGTTTTCAGACGTCTTTATGCCACTAGAGCACAGCATCCTCCAGCGACACTGGTAAAGGGCATCAGTTTCCCAGGAAGCGATGTCTATGTCACAGGCTTTGAGGTTTGTCTTCAAGGTGTCCTTGAAGTGTTTGCAGGTGGCCTTTCTTCAGCTGGCCATACAGTAGCATCTTCGGGATCCTGCTGTCTGTCATGCAGACAACATGTCCTGTCCAGCGTAGCTGACACTGGATCAGCAGGTTTTCAGTGGTGGGCAGGCCGCTCCTCTCTAGGACCTGGAGGTTGGAGACCCTGTCTTGCCACTTTATGCCTAGGCATAGGACATCTCAATTGTTTAGCAGTTGAAGCATGTGTTCAACACAAAACGTGTGAATTGTTGAATGAGTTGAAATATGTGCTCAACGCAAACAGCGCACCCGTCACATTCTTGCAGATGCTGTCATTTATTGAAACACACTTGTACCTTAACCAAGATCGGTGCTTAAAAGGTTACTGTGTGTGTTGTTATTAACTGATGTCCTCAGAAAGAGGAGATAGTGGCCATGGTAGTTCCCACTCACTAATTTAGGTGTGGCAGTGAACACATCGTGCCATTACTGTTGGACCAGACACACTTGTTGTGGACCTGGCGATGAAAACGTGGACATTAAAATGCTGTGCTAACAGTGGACATTGAGTTGACCAAAATGACTTACACCTTGTCCTTAACGGAGTCAACCAGGCTTGGGAAACAGAGATGTGAAGCGGTTTGGACGTTGCAACAGGGTATAATTGTCACATGGAAGTTCACACATCAGTTTAATTCATCGTTGGAGCAGGCATTAGTAACGTAGCCCTGCAGTTGTCTCAATCTTATCAGTACTGATAAAGAAGTGTGCCCCATGAAGAACATGTGGTGATGGAATTCTCCGTTCTCACAAGCTACTTGTTGAAGGGAGCTGAATCCATCTGCCCACAGTTCTGAAGATGGTCACACATGAAAAAAAGAGTGTCACGAACTGCATGTTTAGATGGCAGTCCCACCCCCCAACCCCCACCCCAGAAAACAAGAGTATGACTGTCTGCGTAATGGGAGTAAAAATGGTCATAATATAAGAAGCCCACTCGTGCAGTATTCCAGTCAACATGGGAATCGCAGCCCACAAACAACGAAGAAGCAGCAGGCAAGCAGTAGACACTGCCATTGGTTAGGTGTGCAGGCAATACCCACTACTGGTACAGTTCTGATGCGCTTTAATTTTAATTTTATAAGTTTTTTTTTATTTGGTAACGGGCAAGGTGATGGGTGTTGCTGGGTCAGTCTAAATTTAGTCCCTTGCAGTGAAAAGACATAGGAGAAAAGAAAGAGTTACCGGGAGCCATTTCAGTTTCGTTGCCGTTAGTTGTTGCGCAGGTTAGCAATCTGCTCAGCTGATGGCATTAGAGATGTGAAATGAGGTGAGAAATGATACAGCGTGACTGTCATGGTCCTGCTTTTGGGACAGGGGGGGTGTGAGACATAGATCTGAGTAGAAGTCACAGGGGGGAGGGTTGAGGGGGTGGCAATAAGTGGAGTCCATGTGCACGAAGGTGTATGAATTCGCCTGTCTTTGCAAAGCCAACAGTTGATAATGTGTGAATGGCGTTAGTGATTTTTGAAAGTTGAGACATGGAGGTGTGTGATCCTTGTGTATGTGTGTGTGTGTGTTGATCTGCATGAGTGTGTGTGATCTGCATGTGTATACATGTGCGTGTGTGTATCTCTCTGTATGTGTGTGTGTGTGTGTTAATCAAGTTGTTCATGCAGCATGTCCAACAGCACTCACATATGCTCACTTTTGTTGTATCTTCATATCGTTTCTCTTGAGTGCCCAATATTGTTGTAATATAAGTTTCACCACCAAACAAACAAACAAACAAAAGAAATGATAATAAAATGAGAAAGTCCTGTTGACTTGCATGTGTGAACTGTTGTTTGTGCTCTTTGATTCATGTTGTTTTTTTAATGTTTATTTTAAGTCTTGCCATTTTTTCATTTTTTATTTTTTTTTATTTAACAGTTCTTAGTTGTGATCTCTGGTGATGTTAGTTTTGAAGCCTTGGGAGGAGTTTGCACTTGTTTCAACGAGATTGACACATGATGTGCAACAAAGACATGTATGCTGTTTCACATTTTGGAGAGTGTTACACTGTCAAAGTGAAATTCTGTTGACCCGGAAAAAAAAAATGATGCAAAATTATCATGCGAAGAATTGCGCAAATTTTGCCTGCAAAGAAAAAAAGTCACCGACAACAAAATTTACTGACCAGTTTTGATTGAAATTATGATGCCATTACATTAAAAGTAAGCAATCTGTGTTGAAAATGAGATGTTTTTTACGGCATTTCTGTTGCCATGGAATGACGGGCGCAATAGCCGAGTGGTTAAAGCACTGTCAATCTGAGGGTCCCGGGTTCGAATCACGGTGACGGCGCCTGGTGGGTGAAGGGTGGAGATTTTTACGATCTCCCAGGTCAACATATGTGCACACCTGCTAGTGCCTGAACCCCCTTCGTGTGTATACGCAAGCAGAAGATCAAACATGCACGTTAAAGATCCTGTAATCCATGTCAGCGTTCGGTGGGTTATAGAAACAAGAACATACCCAGCATGCACACCCCTGAAAACGGAGTATGGCTGCCTACATGGTGGGGTAAAAACGGTCAGACACGTAAGAGCCCACTCATATGCATACGAGTGAATGTGGGAGTTGTAGCCCACGAACGCAGAAGAAGAAGAGAAGTTGCCATGGACGAAGAGACATGAGGTAAAGAGGAAGTGCTAGTTATGAAGCTTAGGCAGCAGCAGTGTGTTTACAATATGGTCAAGCAACTTAGTGTTGATGGAAATCTTTTCAAGAAATATATGCGGCTAACAAAGAGGATAGTTTTCCTTGAGCAACAGACCTGGTGTAGGTGAATCTCATCAAACACTGTCTCACCGGAGAAGGGATCTTTCCGAAGATTTAGTAAATTTTGCATGCAGAATTAAAAGTTTTCACTCCCTCGTGTGAAAGAAAAGTTTCATGTTCGTGGGAAATCAGAGCCTATGGATTTATGAAATGACAAAAAGGTGGATGAGTTTTTTTTTTGTTTTTTTTTTGTTGTTGTTGTTGTACTGTGAAGTTCGCATGTGACATTCGCATTAGTTTTTCAGGTCTATGGAATTTCACTTTTAGAACACACCTTCAGATTCTGTGGACAGGTAGAAGTTGTCGACACTCACCTGGGTGCTTAGTGTGTTTGCTCACTGTGACACAATGGCTGGGAGGACTATAACATGTGCAAAGGATTTCAGTACTGTCAGCTTGGTGATTCTTTTTTTTTTTTTTTCAATTTTGTTCCGGTGTTAAGACACATGTCTCAGTGCATCATCTTGTTCAGCGCAGCAGTCTCATGTGTCTCCAAAACGCGTTTCTGTATCTGTGATATAGGAACACGAAAGGAATGGCTTTCTGCAGATTGTTCTGTCTTTTGATATGTACGTAACATTTGTTTGAATATTCTTAACCATAAAAAAAATATTTTCATCATAAATAATGACCAGTTAGGGGTTTGTGTTGAAGGAGAAAGCAGTGCAGTAAACAGTCGTTAAATGCATGGAGTTGTGAGCGTGTGGAGAGGATGGGGTGTGGGAGTAATGGTTGACCCTCCACCCCCACCTTATAGCACGTCACTGTACACCCCATGGTATTGAATGATAGTCATTCATATCCAACCCTCCCCTTCCTAACTCAAAAAGGTAGTATGACTGCCTATGTGGCAGGAGTAAAAGCAATCATAAAAAAAAAAAAAAAAAAAAAAAGCCCACTCGTGCACCATACGAGTGTGGGAGACGCAGACCACGAACGAAGAAGAATGAATAATATGGATACTTATATAGCACCTGTCCTCGGTCAAATTTCAGGCACGCACACTTGAAGAAGAAGAAGTCATGTCCAACTACAACCATCAGAACAGCAGAGGACGCAACTGGTGTCCAGACTTATCTAGGCTAGAATTTGGTCATAGTGGAGAGTATTTTGCCCATAGTTACATCCCCCACTCTCTCTCTCTCTTGGGGGGCCAACCACTAGGGGGCCGTAAGTGCCCCCCAGGACCTGCAGCCGGCCGGTCAGAAACTTTTCACAAAGACAGAAATCGGTCAGTGCCAGTCACACACACACACACACACACACCCCGCCCCCCCCCCAGCCACGGAAGATGAGAGAAGTTCTCAGCATGCAAGCAAACCAGTGGTGAGACAACTGTGACTTGGAGGACACGTGGTGGTTGGTTGGTTGGTTGGTTAGTTTGTTATTCAACTTTTGTTATGCAGACCTGGTCCACCAGCACTGTGCATGCCTTACCATTTACAGCACTTTGGGGAGTGTTTTCAATGCTGTGTTCCATAGCCCTTGTTTTGAGGCTCATGAATCGTGGAAGTGTGATATTATGCGTGAGAGGTGTGCGTGCGTGTTCCATAGTTCTTGTTTAAAGGCATGTAATCGTGTACATAGGATATGCGTGAGGGGTGTGCGTGCGTGTTCCATAGTTCTTGTTTAAAGGCATGTAATCGTGTACACAGGATATGCGTGAGGGGTGTGCGTGCGTGTTCCATAGTTCTTGTTTAAAGGCATGTAATCGTGTACATAGGATATGCGTGAGGGGTGTGCGTGCGTGTTCCATAGTTCTTGTTTAAAGGCATGTAATCGTGTACACAGGATATGCGTGAGAGGTGTGTGTGTGTGTTCCATAGGCCTTGTATTGAGGCAGGTAAATCATGTAAATGAGATACTATGGGTGAGAGGTGTATGTGCATGTGTGTGTGTTCCATAGGCCTTGTATTGAAGCAGGTAAATCATGTAAGTGTGATACTATGGGTGAGAGGTGCATGTGCATGTGTGTGTGTTCCATAGGCCTTGTATTGAAGCAGGTAAATCATGTAAGTGTGATACTATGGGTGAGAGGTGTATGTGCATGTGTGTGTGTTCCATAGCTCTTGTTTAAAGGCTTGTAATCCTATACACAGGATATTATGCCTGAGAGAGAGGTGTGTGTGTGAATGTTCCATAGCCCTTGTTTTTAGGCATGTAATCGTGTATACAGGATATTATGGGTGAGGGAGGTGTGTGTGTGTGTGTGTGTGTGTTCCGTAGCACTTGTTTTCAGGCATGTAATTGTGTACACAGGATATTGTGTGTGAGAGAGAAGTACGTGTGTTCCATTGTCCTTGTTTTGTGGCATGCAATCACGCATACAGGATATGAGTGAGAGACGTGTGTGTTACGTAGCCATAGTTTTTAGACAGGTAATCATGTACACAGGATATTATGTGTAAGAGAGATTGTGTGTGTGTGTGTGTGTGTTTGGTAGCCCTTGTTTTGAGATGTGTAATCACGTGGATAAGGTATCATGCATGAGAGAGGTGTTTTTCCATATTGCTGTGTGAAAATATGAAGAGGCAAGTGTGCGCATTACGATACATGTCAAACAGATGAAAAAAAAAAGACAAACTGCTGTTTTTTATGGGGCTTTTTTTTTTTTTTTTTTTTTTTTTTTACAGTGTTAACATCACAAAAAGTTTGATTGTGAGAGTGCAGATTTTTCCTGTGCACATGAGAAGTGTGTGTGTTTTAAATTACTGTCAGTCATGATGTCAAACTGGAGTCTGTTGAAATGAAGGATAATATTGACAGCTTACAAGAAAAATACTGACTTGCTTCAAAAAAACATAAAATATTATCCAAAGGGGAACATATAATCTTAGCTGAAGCTGGTTTTAAATGTGATAATAGTAGTGAAAATACATTTTGACTGTGTGGATTTTCATGGAAATGTTGGAAAGTAATTTTTTTTTTCATTTTTTCTATTTTTTCCTATAATGCAATGTCTATTTGACATCCTCTTTATAAATGTTTGGCTTGAGGCTCAGTCCAGTTGGCTGGGAATTTTATTTTTATTTTTTGTCTCGTTTTAGTTTTTTTTACATGCTCTCCAAATTGTAAAAAAAAATAACAAGCTTGGTTTATGTATGCCTCAGAAGAAAACCTTAATGCAGATCGTATAGGTGTGATGCATACATACCTTGCTTAAGATACACTGCAAATCTTACACAGTAAATATTTGATACATAGCTCACTTGACAACACTGAAAATTTTAGACAGCAAATATTTCACACTAGGTTACTTGACAACACTGCAAATCTTACAAGGCAAATATTTTATATGCAAATATTTTGTATGCAGCTACTTAACAACACTGCAAATCTTTTATGGCAAATTTATATAGCTTACCAGACAACACTGCAAATCTTACACAGCAAATGTAAAGCTTACTTGAGAACACTGCATGTCTTACATGGCAAATATTTGATTTATGGCTTACTTGACAACACTGCAAATATTTGCTGCAAATTTTGCAAGCGTTCTTCTTAGATTCTGGAGCAGAGAATACATTGTAAACATTTTATATGTATTCAGCTTTGATGGTACTGCCTATCTTACAAATTCCTTAAACACATCAGCAAAGAATGCACCACAAATCTTAAAATCTGTAGCTCATTTGATAGCACTAAAAATGTTTTTGTGTGATTCAGTCTACACCTATCTCACCACAGAACACACTGTAGATTGCACAGGCACACCATGCAAAGGTTGCCTCACTGGAGAACGCTCTGCAAATCTGACAGGTATCGTTCATGCAAACAGTACTTGAAAACATGCCGCCAGTTTTACAGATGTGGTAAATGCATTCTGAGAACACTTTGCAGACCTTAACAGACTTAAGTGTCCCAACATAAACTCGCCAGAGATGGAATTGCAAAACTGATACAGGCCAGGTTGATACACTGATCACTTGAGAACACACTGCCAACCCGACTGGTGTGGTGCGGTGCAAGATACCTCACCAAACAGTACAATGCGAACCTTAACTCACTCCGGACGACGGAACGCTATAGCGGTTTTGACAGTTAAAATTTTTTCACGTTTTCCTCATGGGGCAGCATAGCAATCGCAGCTACACCGGGCATTGCGAACGTGTCAAAGGTCGAATGGAAAGTTTCTTCATGAGATTTCGTAACAGCACGCTCCACAGCGAGTTCAGGACCCCACATGACGAGCTAATCTGCATACGCATCGAAAATGACGACGCAGGTGATAGAAGTGGAAATTTTTGGAGCAAACTAGATCACGACAGCGGCTTTTACCACTGCTGAAGTGATTTAAATGCTGCAAACTGAAGGTTTCGACATCGACGTGAGGAGAGGGGTCAGTGGGTCCAAGTACAGGGAGTTTCATTCAGTAAGTTTATGTTTTGTATTTTTTGTGATTTTTTTCCTAACCCTAACAAATGGGTCGTCTGTTGGGAAAAGCAAGGGAGAGAACTATTCGTCCGGAATGAGTTGAAGGCATGATACAAACCTGCCTTCCTCAAGAAAACACAGCAAATCTTGAGGTAATGGTCATGCACACTTCAGCAGAGAACTTGTTGCAAATCTGAAACATATGGTTGAAACAAAAGCTCGCCTGAAAACATGTAGTCGATTGTACAGGTACGGTAACATGCCTCACATTAACAAAAAGGGAAAAAAGCAATCTGAGTGTCAAACCTCATGCAAAGTGTGACTGGAATCACCGCATCAACAAAACACTTCATCAAACAGATCATTTGTTTTGAAAACCTGATGAACAAACGTAAAACATGCATTAATCTTCAAATGCGTATGTCATTGAGTAGTTGGCATTATGTGGAATGAGAAAACACACACGCACACACACACATATATATAATATATATATATATATAAAGCTAGGACTCCATCAGTGTTGACTTACTGTTATGCTGAAGTCAACAATTTATTCAGCAGTACACACATCCACAAAATGGTATTTTACGAAACTTCACTTGAAAAGACATTCGACTACTAACTTGACGCTGAACTGTCAACATGGTAGACTTGTGCCATTTTGTTTTCTCTCTCTTATTTTTTTTTCCTTTTTTTTTCTCATAAAATATGTGTAACAGCCCTGCTCAACCTGTCATGTGCCATGCTCTCGTTTATCCCAAAGAAAGTAAAAAAAAAAAAATCATTAATGAAAAAGGTAATTTACCTGCTGATTCCTAGGGTGCCTTAGTTTTCCCAAGCTGTCAGTCCTGTCTCAAGGTCTTTTCTGAGATGAAGTGTGTTTTGCTGTTCACACAGTGGAGCAAAGTTTTCTTTTTTCACATCTCTTGTGAATGCTGGTTGGTCAAATGTTTTCACAGCTGGTACAAGTTGTTCTAAAATCCAGAAAAATGTACACAACATATACATCATTCATCTCTCGAGAGTTTTAAAATATTGGTTTTCATTTCTTGTATTTGATCAATCACTGTTGTTTTTTTTTCTTTGGTCATAACAGTTTATTTTCCCTGTGCACGTGAAAAAAACCAAACCCCGTAGTATTTATTATTACACATCCTTCACACAGAGCATAGCAATCTCATGTTTTGTTTCAAAAATTATTTTTTGTGGCAGGTGTGAGTAAAGTTAATAATGCTCATTGAATGACTGTTTGATTGATCTGTATTTAACTCTTTCGCTACCAAGTGTCTTGTGTGGAAAACACACCACCAAGCAGACATATATTTTTTACTTGATTTTCTTAGTCACATGATTCAGTTACGTCAAAACAACACGGTGGACTTGTTCTCTTCAAACTCAGTTGGGGGTTGGGGCCCATTTCCTGTTGCATGAGAAAGTTTGCTGCAACTTGTTAAACTTTGTAACAATGTGAAAAACAGTCCCTTTAATGTGTGACCTCTTGATGCCTGCTAAAGTCGCTGATGGTGGTGAACTGTCTGGTCAACTAAATGCAACTATAGCCAAGAAAGTTAACAGGGTCTTTTCAGGGTCTCTCTTTTTTCTTTTTCTTTTTTTCAGTGGTCCACTCTGCAATCAGTACATGATAAATAAAACAAGGGAGTTCAAACTGTCTTTCAGTCGTCTGAAGTGCAGAGATACAGATGATATTCTCTCAGCTGTTTAGTACCGCAGGTAGTATGATATAAGTTTGTCATTGAAACAAACTTCCGCAAACGCAGGGTGAGCGTTCAGTGATCTAAAGCTCTGCCTCACTAGTTGAATCAAGTTAGTGTTGTTGGGGTTTTTTTTGGGTTTTTTTTTTTCGTATTCTGTTCACCATGTTTTGTTGTTTTTTGTTTTTTTTTACATTGTATATTCATTGAAATAGGCAAATGCGGCATTTTGATAAGCTTAACCCTTTGACTGCTGGCAACAAGTATACTTGGTGAAGGGCTGTCACCTCACTGAGATAAAGTTGAGGTGACAAATCATTCTTTTATTTGGACTTTTTCCTCTTGGCACCGCATTATACTTTGGTCAGCAAATTCAATCACACACAAAAAATGCAGTGACTGTGCGTCAGACTCAAAACTTTGTTGATGTTGAGCTGTGAAGGGGTTAAAAAAAAAGGAAGACTCAGTAAAATGGTGCAAACTGGGTGTTTGTACATTCTTTTCAAAGACATGAGTAGCTACCTAGCTTTTTTTTCCTTTTTTCTTTTATTTAAAAGTAATTTTATTGCTGTTCTGCTTCCTCATATATGTATATATATTTTGATTCTCTTTAGTTTTCATCCATCTTTGACAAGTAGAAAAGAGAGAAAAAGAGAAACAACAAAACTTGCTGGTGCTTATGTGTGTTTATGTCCTAATTGATGTCAGTAGAACTGAATTATTTGTTTCTGCCGAACTGTAAAACATTTGTTCCGTTGAAATATTTCATGACTAGCTTTACAGTCTTGACCGATCTCATGCTTGAATGATATGTTATCTGTAAAACATTCATGCATGCAGGCAGGGGCGCGCACGCACACACACTTACACACACACACACACACACACACACACACATATGTGCACGAGTGCTCTTTCTCTCTCTCTCACACACATGCACGCGCGCACGCGCACACATACACACACAAATGGTTTATTTCACATGGGCACACACATACATGCATTTTCACTGGAGTCATAACCAATCCTTTAGAGTTCCTTTGGCCATTATTATTGGTGCAATGGAAATTTAGTATCGAAATACAGATTATCTCTCACACACTCTCTCTTTCTCTTGCATGCAGACATATACAAAAATGATACACGGGACACTAAACATTTTGTTACTTGCTTGTTCTCTGAATGATTTTCCTGCAATGTAATGATGTGCCTATATTATGCTTTATTTATTGACAAATGTGTTCCATATGGTATATGTTATTCACATCTATTGTGTTGCTTTTTGTTTGTTTGTTTGTTTGTGTTCTGGCTTGTTAATCTGTGTTTGAGTTTGGAAGAAAGTCCCATTCAGTGACAAGAAGAAGTCCTTGTGGTATGCAGTTGCAGGTTCTCTCGTGTGTGTGTGTGTGTGTGTGTGTGTGTGTGTGTGTTTACACACATTTTCTTAGTCTTGTGCATGTTTTCTGTCTATCCAGAATCTATGAACCACTACAGTATGGGGAGACGCATGTATGTCGACGTTCTCATCATAAACGCTTCCATATCTTTTGATTTGATTTGATTTGATGGCCATATTTGTATCAAGTTCTCTTTTCTTCTTCTTTTTTTAATTTTTTTTTTTTTTGGCTTGGTTTTGTTTGTTTGTTTGTGTGTGCTTTTTTGTTTGTTTTTTGTTTTTGTTTTTTTCTTCTCGCTACATGTTATGATGTGTGCAGGGTTGGTTTTTTTTTTGTTTTTTTGTTTTTTTGTTTTGTTTGTGTGCTACCCCTGTGGTTTGTTGATGATTCTTAATGACAACCAAGTTCAACCGATCTCTCAGTCAAAGAAGGCTACTAGCTTGATGATTCTTGCTTCCAATAGTTCATCAGTTAAAAAAAAAAAAAAAAAAAAAAAAAGTGAATTGTCCATTTGCGAGTGTGTCCATGTTTCTTCTCTAAAGTATATACGCTGCTTTCTTCCCCCCCCCCCCCCCCCCCCCCCCCCCCCCCCTTTTTTTTTTTTTTTTTTTTTTTTTTTTTTTTTTGTTCAATGACCGAGCTTCAGTAGCAGTTGTGTATTCCCGCCCCCAGCAAGGGCATGTCAGCTATGAATGAAGTTAATTTTCATTATTGATTACTGGTCCTGTATACAAGTTACTCTTTGTCAGCTGTGTGAACAAGTTGATAGTCTAGTCTGCTGCCTTAGCTGTACAACTGGCATGTGAACTTCCCTCCCGTCCCCTGCCCTACCACCCTCCTATCCACAGTATGTGGGGGGGAAACCACTGATGGCAGTGCAGGGAGCATTCCTGAAGATTTTCATGTGTGGTTAGTGTTTCATCAGATTCTTTCTTTATTTAATTTTTTTTTCTTTTCTTTTCCTGCTGAATGTTGGATATTTTGCTGAGGCTATAATTGTTGCACATGAAGCTACGATTAAAAGACGGTGGCCCACAGTATGATATATATATATATATGTGTGTGTGTGTGTGTATGTATGTCCTAGCCTGTACCAGTTTTCCTGTATGCTTGTTTCTTGGAAGTAAAGTGACTTAGCGTCGAACAACATGTTAGATTTTGAGAGGGGAGGGGTTTGGTTTTTCTTTTCTTTTCTCTCTCGACTCTTTTTCTTTTTTTTTTTTTTGTTAAAAAATTTTTTTTTACATGTTTTGTACACTTCATCTGGTGCTGAGAGAGTTTTTTGTTTTTTTTAGTAGTTTTGAGTTCAGGATTTGTTTAATACTGTTCTCTCAGGAGTGCGAGTGTGGAAATCTTACTCTTTACTCATTGCTGTGTCAGTGCTAGCAGCCTTCTGTGCAGCAGTTGTTCCCCCCTTTCCCTTTGACTTTTACTCCCAGTGGAGACTGGTCCATCCTTGAGACTTGAAGCAGTTTGACTTTTTCATGTTTAGAATAGAATACAGAATAGAATATGTCTTTATTACTTTGTGTACCGGGGTCACAAGGAATACTGGGGGGGGGGGGGGGGGGATAGTACATAACAAGGTACGAACATAAATCAAAAACCATACACAGATACAGTAGAAATTAGGATACATACAAGTGCATACCAATATAAAAAACTTGTGCATACTCACACATGCACACACTGCACACACACACACAGAGTGTTTCATTCGCTCTGCTGCGTTAGACTATATATATATATATATATTGCTCTGTGTTGTTGGGGGTGCCAAAAGCAACCATGATGAACAGATTTATAGAACAAAAAATGCCTTTATCCTGCCATGATCATTCTTGAGACTTATTTTTTTAGGGGGAATGGAGGGGGTGGGGTTGTAGAACTTCTCATTCATTCTGCTGCGTGGGATACATTGTTATATGATCCCTGAGTCCTATTATGATCATAGCCATCCGGGAGTTTAGGTTTTGGTGGGGGTGTTTTTTTTTTTTTAATCCCCCAAAATCAGTCACACAATGGTCTATTTATTCTGCTGGTAGATGTTGTGTAACATGTTAATGTTCTGAATAGCAGGTGATAGGTTAACAGATTTTTTTGCTTAGCATTGTAATCTCACAGGTCTAAAGTGGTTAGAACTACATGGTTCACAAAAAAAAATTAAGGACCTGTTGGTAACTTGCACAGTTTTTCTTTTGGGTTGGGGGGTGAAATGATGCTGAATTTTTCCGATCTGCCAGGTCAAGACATGCAGACCAGCAAGTGCCTGAACCCCCTTCATGTGTCAATGCATGCAGAAGATCAAATATGCTCGTTAATGATCCCGTAATCCATGTCAGCGTTTGGTTGGTTATTGAAACAAGAACACACCCAGACATAGTATGCCCCCCCCCCCCCCCCCCTCCCTCTCCATTGAAAACGGAGTATGACTGCGTACATGGCGGTGATAAAAATGATCATACACTTACGTAAAAGCCCACATATGTATATGAGTGAACATGGGAGTCAGAGCCTTCAGATGGAGAACTCTGGAGACAGAATGCATTTACCAATCTTAGTTGTTCATATGTTAGTGACAGATGTCTATGTCTGTCTATTTGTATATGTGTGTACACCATTCTTGGCTGTGTCGGTGACATGCATGTTTCCCAGTAGCCACATTTTAATGAACATGTTTATGCACATTTATCAGCTGTCTTCACTGATTTCTCTGGCTTCTTCAGGGTGTTTTACGTAGTAACAGCTGATCATTTCCATACCAGAGACTGCTCACGGCTTTCCGTTCCCAGGTATGACTGTTACGTTTCTGCTGTTGACAGTTGTAAGGTGTGGTGTTCTTTGCTTTCTTCTCTTTTCCACATTTTGTTGTAGTTGTTGTTTTCCAGGTTCTGTTGAATCGTCAATCACAGTGTTTGCAGTTCTGGTTTGGGCCTAAGTGGTCGGCTGGGCTGTAAGCAAGGTAATGAATGAGAAGAAGAAAAAAAAAATCTGTACTTTAGTTTTAGAATTATGTCAAGACTTGTTTGCTTCTTTTGAGGCTCTGTGAACAGCTTTGTGATGTTTTATCCAAGCTGCGCTGATAACTTGATGTTCCACGGTCAGCAGGTTGTTTGGTCATTCTGAGCCATTGATCCTCACAACCCCACTCCCACCCCATTCCCAGATCTGAACAGCAGAATCTCTTTCGTTTGTCCAGTGAACACTTTGATGCTCCCCTTCTAGAGCCACGTTCAAAATAGTCTGTTTCTTTGGTATCGGGGTGCTTTAAAAGCTGTACACAGGAGTTACTAGAGCTGGTCTGTTTCTTTGGTATCAGGGTGCTTTAAAAGCTGTACACAGGAGTTACTAGAGCTGGTCTGTTTCTTTGGTATCGGGGTGCTTTAAAAGCTGTACACAGGAGTTACTAGAGCTGGTCTGTTTCTTTGGTATCGGGGTGCTTTAAAAGCTGTACACAGGAGTTACTAGAGATGGTCTGTTTCTTTGGTATCGGGGTGCTTTAAAAGCTGCGCACAGGAGTTACTAGAGCTGGTCTGTTTCTTTGGTATCGGGGTGCTTTAAAAGCTGTACACAGGAGTTACTAGAGATGGTCTGTTTCTTTGGTATCGGGGTGCTTTAAAAGCTGCGCACAGGAGTTACTAGAGCTGGTCTGTTTCTTTGGTATCGGGGTGCTTTAAAAGCTGTACACAGGAGTTACTAGAGCTGGTCTGTTTCTTTGGTATCGGGGTGCTTTAAAAGCTGTACACAGGAGTTACTAGAGCTGGTCTGTTTCTTTGGTATCAGGGTGCTTAAAAAGCTGTGCACAGGAGTTACTAGAGCTGGTCTGTTTCTTTGGTATCGGGGTGCTTTAAAAGCTGTGCACAGGAGTTACTAGAGATGGTCTGTTTCTTTGGTATCAGGGTGCTTAAAAAGCTGTGCACAGGAGTTACTAGAGCTGGTCTGTTTCTTTGGTATCGGGGTGCTTTAAAAGCTGTGCACAGGAGTTACTAGAGCTGGTCTGTTTCTTTGGTATCGGGGTGCTTTAAAAGCTGTACACAGGAGTTACTGGAGCTGGTCTGTTTCTTTGGTATCAGGGTGCTTTAAAAGCTGTGCACAGGAGTTACTAGAGCTGCAAGTCTTGTAGCTTGTTGGAACAGAAGCATCGTGTTTGGTTCATGTCTGGGTCAGTTCAAAAACACTGTGTTTGGTTGATGATGTCTGGATTCGTGTAGAAACATTGTGTTAGGTTCATGTCTGGGTCAGCAGTATTTTGTTGGGTTTATTTCTGGAATGTTTCATATCAGTTGCTGTTCATTGTTCTGCATCCTTTCTGGTGAACTGTCGTGTGTGGTGCCCCAGTCACTCTTCACAGAGAGAAAGGAGAAGAAGAAGATGATGATTGTATTGTATTGTATTGTATTTCTTTTTATCACATCAGATTTCTCTGTGTGAAATTCGGGCTGCTCTCCCCAGGGAGAGCGCGTCGCTACACTACAGCGCCACCCATTTTTTTGTATTTTTTCCTGCATGCAGTTTTATTTGTTTTTCTTATCAATGTAGATTTTTCTACAGAATTTTGCCAGGAACAACCCTTTTGTTGCCGTGGGTTCTTTTACGTGCGCTAAGTGCATGCTGCACACGGGACCTCGGTTTATCGTCTCATCCGAATGACTAGCGTCCAGACCACCACTCAAGGTCTAGTGGAGGGGGAGAAAATATCGGCGGCTGAACCGTGATTCGAACCAGCGCGCTCAGATTCTCTCGCTTCCTAGGCGGACGCGTTACCTCTAGGCCATCACTGATGATGAAAAAGAAGAAATCAGATGCAGTTGCTGTTGAGCTTCATGATGGGATGTGAACTGGATCGATGATTGACAGTAGCAGTGTCTGACTGCTGGGGGAGATGTGAACAAATCTGGTCTTTTTTGCTGGCATTGCATCAAGAATAACTAGTTCCAGCTGCTTTTCAGGAGAGGATTTTCGCACTGTAAAGAAACCTCAGTCCATAGCCATTGCCTGGACCAGCTTCATGGTTTTAAAAACTCTTTCACTGAGAACAGATTTGTTTGCAGCATTCTTTGTGCTCTCTTTCCTTTGAGACTAATCCACACCCCCAAGACTGACAGAAGAGGACAGTTTCTGTCTGAAATTTAGTTTGCTGAGGGTTGTTTTTTTTTTTTTGGGGGGGGGGGGGGTCACTTTTTGAAGCCATTGCAGTTTTAAAACTGGCCAATGATTTTTTGAGAGGAGGAAAGGTTGAAATGCTGTTGATCTTGCTTTTAGCTTAGAACCATGTGTGCGATAGAGCAGGTCATGTCTGTATGTTTTAGAAATGTTTTCATTTGTTTAAGTTTTTTTTTTGAATGAATGAATTCATGTGCAGCAGTTATTTTGTTTTTATGCATTTAAAAAAGGAAAGTTAGGACAGAATGACTTACAGAAAAAAAAAAGGACATGAAAACCATCAGGTAAAATATAATCAATCCAGCAACAAAGGTGTGCTTCCTGTCTTGTGCCTATGTGAACATGTGTGTTCTCCCTGTCTTTATTCCCATACGATTGCGGTCCTGCTTATTTTCAGTTGGTGTGTGTGTGTGTGTGTGTGTGTTTTGTTTTTGATTTTTTTTGAAAAATAATACAGTGCATTTCTTCTCCAGCTTCTGGTTATAGCTTGTTGAGGTGTTGCATGTTTTGTGGTGATAAACTTAGGTCCTTTTGACAGCATGTTGTTTCCCTGTGAGCTACCTGCATCAGTATCCTTTCTTTCTCTTCCCTGTTCTGAAAAAAAAAAAGAACAATTCTGCCAGTGAATGCCTCACACTGGCCACCCCTTGTTGAGTTTTTATGACATTGGTATTCCATCATAGTAAGCCTTCAGGTGGTCACAATATCAGTCTGTGGCTTTGAGATGCAGTCCAGATTGGACAAGAAAATTAGGAGAATCATACAGACCATAATTATAAACAATTTGAAGGACAATTCTTTTTTTCTTCATCTTGTAGTTAAATATATATTAAAGATGGCCTGGGACTTAGTGTTGGATCAGTTGAAGATGCTTGGACCCAACGATTTTTCAGATCATCAGAAATTGCGAGGACCATAACATTTTGGGGACTGTAAAAAAAAAAAAAATAAAATAAAATAAAAAAAAAGATTTTTAATTGCATATACTCATCATTCAAACGACCAACATACATTACTTTGACCTTGTAGTTTTGAAGACCAATTTTTGATCGATCTTTGTTACTACCCCATAGTTTTTAGGACTGTTTCATTGGTTAGACCTTGTAGTTGTTTTGAAAATACCCATGTTTGGGTTTGTTAGTGTTTGTGTGGTTTTTTTGTTGTTGGTTTGTTTGTTTTTGTTGTTGTTGTTTTTTTGCCATGTGTGTTGTGAGTTGATGAAGCCAGCAGTTGGGTCACTGAGTAATAATAATAATAATGATAATGGATACTTATATAGCACATTATCCAGAAATCTGCTCTAGGTGCTTTACAAAAACGCTTTTGTTAACATAAAACATCATATCTATGTTACATACACACACCAAAATGTGACTACACACACACACACACACACACACACACACCACACCACACACACGCGTGCGCGCGCACACACACACACACACACACACACACACACTGCATACATACATTTTAACATACATGTGTATCTAACAGCTACCCTAACACATACGCACACATAGGCAGGCACAAACTTACATAAACACACGCACACGCACACACAATACACATTCATATACATGCATGTAGTTATGTACACATACATATATATATACACACATAGTCACTGAGTCATGCATGAAACTGACTCCCTGCCCCATCATGACCCTTTTTGTGTCAGAGAGGTCAGGGTTGCGTGATGTAGCTCTCACTGTAGATACACAGCCTTGCTCCGTCCGCCTGTGGGGGGGTGGGGGGGGACAACCCAACAACATGAGCATATTGTGTGTCCACTATGGTGTGTGTGTGTGCGCACGCGCGCACGCTCCAGTCTAGTGTGGCTTCTGGTGTGCTCATTCTTTTCCTGGACAAAGTACATACATACATGTACCAGTATCAGTATCTCAAGGAGGCCTCACTGCGTTCAGTCAAATCCATATACGCTACACCACATCTGCCAAGCAGATGCCTGACCAGCAGCGTAACCAAACGTGCTTAGTCAGGCCTTGAGAAAAAAAGATGGTAAATAAATTTTAAAAATAATAATGATTAAAAAAAAAAAAACATGTACAAAGACAGGCATCTTATGTTTTGAATTCTTTGTTTTAGTCAGATGCCAGTGATGCCATGAAACAAGTAGTCATTTTTTTTTTTTAAAGAAATATCACTTCAGAACAAACCAGGTCTGGAATATTTGCTGTCTGAAAATCTGGTTTTGAATAATTGTGTCCTGTTTGAACAAGCCTGTTTTGGAATGAATAGTTTCCACTGGGAGACAAATTGGTGAAATGACATCTGTTGGGAAAACGGCAAAAAAAAAAATAGAAATAGAAATAAAATACTAACAACCTACAATTCAGTCACACTATTTTCTTGAAGTATAGAGCGCACGCGCGAGCGCGCGCGCACACACACACACACACACACACACACACACACACACAAATGAAAGCGCAACATTCTTCCACACAATGGCTGGGGGTGGGGGGGGGGGGGGGGGAATCATATATTATTCATATTTATTTATTTGTTCATGTTGAGTCAGTTTTTCTTGACCATTAGGCATTTAGTAGGGTTTTTTATTTTTTTTTTAACTACAACAGGATTTGATTGTTTGTCACCATCCACAACAACATGAGTTAAAAGTTGCCAGATAGGATTTTGTGATAATATAAAAAATGATGTGTCAAAGCTAGGTCTGTATACTCGACTCATATCAAACTAATGTTTTGAAAAACCCCCATCAAATTTGTGTTATGGAACTGCCTGAAAGTTATGCTTGTTTGTTATGAAAAGATATGTCTGCGATACATTCTAGCTGAGGTAGGTTTTTTTCCCTGAATGTAAACCTGATTTTAAAGTGAAAAGAGTGTTTGAAATACTTTGGGGATGTATGTAAATCATTGAATTGATGTCAAGCATGTTTTGGGTTGGAAAGTAGCAGTTCTATTTGTTGTATTTGTAAATGACAGATCTGTGTTACTGACGAAGATCATACAGATCTGTTGGTGACATAAATAACTGACAAGGTTCATGTTCAGGTTACATCACTGAATCTGGTAGCTTGTGACGTGATGAGTTAGTTTGTGTGAGAGTGGTTCTGCTGTGTGATTTAGACCCCTTTCAGAATTTGCTGCAGATTGTGAACTAATGAACTTGCGTAAACTCCACAAATAGATTGTGCTCTCTCTCTGTCTCTTTCTCTCTGTCTCTCTCTTTGTTGCCGCCAGAAATGACATTGTAAATACTGTGTACATAAATAAAAGAAATGGCTTTTACAGACCCCAGACTGATGTTTATGAGTTCTTATGGTGTGATGTATGCGTGTGCGAGTGTATGAAATGTTGCATGTTCCCGGTTTTATTTGAAATCTATTCATTTATGCATGTGGATGCATAAACTTTTTTTTCTAACTGCAATGGACGTGAAAATAAAGTCTCACATACTACATTCTCACACACACTGGCACACGTGCGCATGCGCGAAACTTTTACTAGTTCAACACAAGATTAACTAGTCCCTTGTTCAGAAATCTTTTTTCTAATCGACATTGATTCTGCAATGTATTTAGTGAGACTTGTAAGTAATACTGTCATAGTTGATGGACAAAAGATCAGAAATGTTATTTGCACCAGCGTGGTGTATGAAAGATGTTATTGCACAACAAAGCTTACATTTATCTCTGAAAGCAACACAATGGAACAAAAAGTGTTCATTTTCGCAATAGCTTCTGTATGATGGGCATATAGTGTCATTTAGGTAGGCTTCATTTTGAAACTATTGCTTGGAGTTTTTTTTTTAACTTGCTTACCCTCAGCCTGAAACTTGTCTTTGTATCATTTATTTCTGATATAAGTTAAATATTGTTCTGTGTGAACACTTGAATGAATAGAAAGAGTTATATTCCCCATTTTTTCAATTATGAATGCCACATTTGCTGTCAATCGTTAGTCATGGAACTCGGTCATAAAGCCATACTTAAAACCACCTCTGCTGAGTCAAGCAATTCTGAAGCCATTTTCAGTCTTCTGTATATCTGATACCTAGTTAAAGTCACCAGATTCATGCATTAACAAGATTTCATATGCTTGTCTGCATATTTTTGACATTGGCAATTTCATTATTTCTACCAATATTTAGTGCATTTTACAGATGATATGACCGGCAATGGAATCTCCCAGTTTCCCCATAAATTTGATGAGTGGAGGGGTATATTTAGAAATCTTTCTGCAGCATGCATACGAACGTTTTCATTTTCGCTACTGTCTTCTCATAATTCCCATACCTCACCTGGATATGACAGAATTGATTTAATCTGTGTCAGATTGCTTCCAAAACAGGCATCCATCAATTGCGTTTAATTTTCTCAGTGACCTCAATATTTTCTATGACTTCTTTTTCTGCTTTTCTATGAACATCTGACAAAGCTTAACTAATGCTCAATTTGCTTGTAAAAATCATTTTCTAAATTTAAATAAATTTGTTACCTTTACCTCTTCATCTCTGTATAACCATTTTTCCTTGACCCACAAATAACCACCTTTTCTTGAGACCATTAGGATTGTTTTATCACAATTCCTAGTCAAGTGTTATTGATCTGTTTCTCTTTTCTGACCATCAAGTTGACTCTAAATCCCAGTAACAGTCAGACAAAAGAATAACATTGTCAGGAAACATTAGCTAAAACATTTCACTTGCACTAGAAAATTAACTGAACAACATGTTTTCCGTTTATGGACAGATCAGTGGCGAATTCATGTATGAAAAAATAACAGTGAGGGGCTAAGTAGACATCCTTGTTTCGCACCTCTAGGAGAGAGATAAATGTTACACATAATTATCACAGACGCTGTCTGTTGGTGATAATGTCCATTTTTACAACAGCATTCAAGACGGCTTCTTCTGATCTACCTCTTCGTGACAAAGCATCTGCATTCACATTGTCTTTTTTTACTTTTCAGCCAACTCCATCCATATGCTGTCACTGGCAAATTCTGTCCACTAAACGAATGATCTAATTTCACACATGCATGCACCATTATCAATGACCTGCACATCATGTAATACACATGAGGTTCCTTGTGGTTTTGTCTGCTTTTAGGATATCTGTCGGTACATGGATTTTGAAGAAAATAGCTTTTGTGTGATTGTTCAGTCATGTGCCCACGTTTCATGACTTCATTGATGTGAACATTGTATTAAAGTGGGGTGGACAGGAGAATGGGAACCAGTTAGTGGAAGAAATTTATTTATTTATTTCAAAATGAGAGTAAATTAATTGGCAAAATTATAACAGATCTGGCTTAAATCCTATATTTGTGTTTCCTACGTTCACAGGGACATATCTGATAAGATATGATTCACAGATTGCTAAGGCTGTTCAGCCTATATCTGATTTTGATGGTCTCTCTTGGTCTGCTCAAACTTTAATCTAATCCTGCACAGTATTTACACAGTGACCAAGTCTGGCATTATTTTGACTGTGGCAAGGTGAGCCTTCCCCCGTCAGTCAGCTCTGCCCAGGTAGGCAGCCTGTTGTGCAAATGACGCAGTGTTTGTAAAGCTCTAGAGCTTGGTTTCTGACCTGAGTTAGGTTCTATGTAATCTATTTCAGCTGTTAAGGTCCACGATTCACAAACATACAAGAGTATTGATGTCACCAGGGTATGCATCAGTCTGATCTTTGAGCCGAGTGCAATGTTCCGGTCGTTCCAGATGTACCTCAGTTTTGTGAGCGCTGCTGTCGCCTGTGCAATCCTGGAGAGTACTTCGGGTTTGGATCCCTCATCTGTCACAATTGCTCCTGGGTATTTAAAGCTGTGGACAGTTTCTAGCTTCTGTCCATCCACTCTTATGTCAGTGCTGATGCCATTGGTGTTGTTGGTCATCAGTTTGGTCTTCTCTGCACTGATCTGCATGCCATAGGCTCTAGAGGTTTTATCGAGGTGGTCCACTAAGATAGCTAGCTCCTCTTCTTTTCCTGCTAGGCCATTAATATCGTCGGTGAAACATAAGTTGGTGACTGCTCTGCCTCCGATGTTGACTGTTCCTTTGTGGTCTTCAAGTGCATCAGTCATGATTCTTTCCAGGAAGATGTTGAAGAGCTATATAATATCAAATTGTGATAAGAAGGGTTATTACATGCAACAATTGTTTTCTTTCCTTCATTTTATGTCTTTTCACTTTTAGTGATAATAGATGCACTCATGTGCATATGTGTGTTTGTGTGTGCATGCTTGCATGCATTCTTGTCTCCATGTGTGTGTGTGAATGCCCTATGAATAAAAGGGTAACTGATGTACAAACTTGTGTGTGGTGTGTGTGTGTGTACACATGCACTGAAGTGCACATGTATCATTGTGTGTGTGTGTGTGTGTGTGTGTGCTTATATATTTTGTATGTGCGTGCGTGCAGTTGGTGTGAAGGATCAGCAGTGAAATCGTAGATTCGCGCGACTTGGGCACGTATCGAGAACGAGGCGAACCGGAAGTTCTGAAGTATTGACAGCACGCTGTGTTGTGGAGAGCATTTTCACCATGCCTAAGTGGAGTGTTTCAAAACAGTGATACCAACTGGGAATGTTAGACGTCAGATCAGGTATGTGATATTAACTCTGACTGCTGGTTACATTCCGGTGACAGCTATGTGGGGTTAGTTTCAATATAAGGGAAATGCTAGTCTATGGAATCCTCTGCGATTCGATTGTCGCACCGAACAACAAATGCACACACTGCACAATCTGACAATCATCGCGACACAGCCACACAAACACTGGTAAAGCAAGCACAGCAGGACTGTTGTACTTGTCAGATCAAGCTATATACAAACTCCGGTAAGCAAACTCCACTGCAGATTAGTGAAGCGAGGCAAAGAAAGTGTCTGTAACCCAGTAGCAGAAGAATCATCTTTGATCATTGATATCAAAGGATCGAGGGAAGTAACTCCACATTATCGATTTCATTAGAACATCGACAGATGTAGTTGTTTGCCAGCCTTTCTTTCCGTCACTTTCTCTTGTTCAGTATTATTATGACAAATAACATCAACATATCTCATTTATGATGATAACAATGCACTGTATGGTGTTCAGAGTTGAAAGTAGACATTTTTAAAACTATAAAAAGCTATTTATTTTTGATAATGTGCAGTCTTCCATTTGTATGAGTGCAGTTCATTTGGATGAAATGCCATAGAACCAGTGGAAGTGAACATTGGGCTGTTTATTGTGCTTGTGGTTAATATGTTGATGAAACTTCAGTTCAAACTTTCATGTCATTAGCTTTAGAACAATCTTTGAAGTTATAACTATGCTTACAGTGTTTTGCTCTGTATCATTGTGTGTGAATGATACACACATTGACAAGCAGGCAATGATAGTCAAAGCATACAGCATATTATTCATATTATATATAATTTGTATGATATACAAACATGTTGATACAGTAAAAGTATTCAGGCATGTTCATACAGATTCATACATCATATAAAAAACAATGTATTAATTAGATATGTTTTGACTAATATATTTATGTAGTTTTGTATTTTACAGATTTCAGTCAGAAGAAAATACATCAGCCAAGGATGCTTCAAGAAGGATCAGGAGAGAACAAGACAATTAACCGACTTTTTCATACTTCAGGACTGAAAGATCCTGTGATACCAATGTCAACACCATAGACACAAATTATCCCAAGTGTTTCCTAGAGGGTTGGAGTACAGTCAGGAACAATCATGGCTCACGACAAATCCATGGAACTGTCAAAACATGAAACAGATGTGCTGCTTGGCTTGTACTCTGGGTGCGAGTGCCTGTGGAACACCAAAAACCCAGATTACAAGGAGAAGAAAATCCGCATCGGCGCCATCCGCACTATTATCAATGGAATGCGACTGGAAACTGGAAAGGAATATTCCAGTAAGTGATGTGTTCTCTTCTTTGCCTTTTGTTTTTGATTTTTCTTGCTTTGTGCAGATTTAGATTATTTTATTAATTGTATGCTATTGCTGCATGATAAGAGATAAAGAGGGAAGGGGAGGATTTTGCAGGGGGGTTGGGAGGGGGGGGGGGGTGTCACATTGACATTGTGGGTGTGTGAGTGTATTTCTCAATTGATTTACTACAATACTAGTGTCACATGGTGGGTTTGTGAGTTTGTTTCTCAGTTGATTTAAAGAGGCTTACCTGCAAACACTGACACAAACACACACACACACAAAACCTACAAAAAAAAAATCAACAACAACAACAAAAAACAAACAACAACAACAAAAACATGACATGGCTCTCCAACCAAAATTGTTCTCCACACTTTGACAAAGGGGAGAGGGAGGGTTGGTGGGGGTGTAGGGGCTGGGAGACCACAACTAAACCGAACTGCCCCCCCCCCCACCCCACCCCACCCCCTTGTTGCAGCCTCTCAGATGCAGACAGCCCTGGACACCATCTACAAGAAGTACTCACAGGAGCTGAAGCAGGTGATGGAAGAGGAGAGCACCCCGGGCAGCAGCTACAAGTCGTCGTGGCGCTGGTTCCACTTCCTGGACTCGTTCCTCAGGGACAACGTCCTCCATGCTCAGGTGAGTGGCCTCAGTCTTGTCTCATGAGACAGTGGGTTTGTATTGTACAGTATTGTACATCACTACATGTGTTACTACTCATGTGTTAGGTGTGACACCATAACAATGTGGTTAGAGGTTGAAAAGTTGTTCTTGTGCTGTTTTTTAAAAAAAATTTTTATTATACCAGTATCACTTTTGACAATAAGCCTTTACTTACTGTCCCTTAATGTAACTTAATGTCATATTGTAACAGGTCAGACACAACCTACCCCCCACACCCCCCTCCCATTACAGGTAAACCCTACATTATAGAAAATCAGACTTCAGCACTGATTTTTCAATTCCCATTCAAATATTAGAGACATTTAGCACTTTGAAAAGTTAAAAGGGTTATTGCAGCTTTTTATTTAAAATCGAATTCAAGCGCTGCAGTTATCAATTTTAGAGATTGAATTGAATTTGTGAGTGTGATAAAAGTGGGGCAACAATGTGGTATTTTAGGGGTGGAGATGAGGAACCTTGTAGATATGTTACACTGTGGGTCTGGTATTCAGTCTTTTAGGTATATTGAGTGGGGGGGAAAAGGAGAAAAAGAGAGAAAAAAAAGATTGTTCATGCCAGCACATATAACCTATTCTATGGAAAGTCAAAATTAGTGGGCACATTTCAAGATCAGAAAAGATTTGATGGAATGACTGTGATTGAATTTTGCTTCCAGTCATCATGGAAGTTGGGTGTTTTGCTTGGCTCTGGCGTTCTTCATAAAGCTTTTCTCCTGACCTGATGGGGGGACTGTTGGTGATGTGCAGACCCAGGGTCTGGAGGCAGACAGTGGAAGGCAGGAGAGCGGGGCAGTGAACGAGGACGACGGTGACGGCAACGACACCGACGACTATTACTGTGCCACTCTGGACTCCGGAGAGGAAGACAGCCAGCCCTCCGCCAGCAAGGGGAGGGCTCAGATGCAGGTCCTCCCCACTCAACCACGCTCCTCGGCTACTTCCTCCCGCCCCGTCAGGGCCAGCAGCCGTCGCCTGGACGTGCTGAGCACTTTGATGAACGGCAGCAGTCACGGCGCAGGGCTGAGGGCGGCAGACTCTCATGGCGGCAGGAAGAGACGCAGAGAGGCTGGGGTCTCCCCGGCCGGTGGCAGCAGAAGCAGTCTGACTGGCGCTGCTGGTGCCAGCGGAGGCAGTGTCTCCTTCTCCAGACAAGGAGGCGGCAGTGCATCCCACTCGAGGAGCGCCAAGTCTGCGGCAGGGCAGCCGGTGTTGACGGAGTCTCCGCAGCGCTCACAGACGGACAGCCTGCGGATATCCTCGCAGATTGCGGACACACTGAAAGCGGTGCAGATTCTGCTGGCCACCAGTCTGACGGATCAGGACCAGCCCGCCATGGTGTTCGCTCGGCACATCGCCAACGAGCTCCAGCAGATCACGGACTATGGGCAGCGCAAGCAGTGCATGCTGGACATTCAGCAGACCATCCTGCGGTACCAGACCAAGCAGCAGCCCACAACGCAGGCGCACATCAAGTTTGAGGGGCGGGGGGAGCAGAGTGAGGACGAGGAGATGACTACGTCAGTGGTGGACAGCGGATCAGGAAGCAGAGCTGCCACCACCACCACCACCACACGGCAACAGTGTGCGGAGGAACCTCTCCTCCTGTACTTCGACACACCGTAGTGTTAAAGGTCTGTAGATTGGGGCGGACAGGAGTAGGGCATCATCTGTGGGTGTATACGATTATATCTCGCTCAAGACTGTGAGAGTGGTGTGGGAGTAATGCCACTGAAAAAGGTGCAAAGGTGCAGATGATGGGGCAGCAAAAAACAAAAACAAAAAAAAAGAGAGAGAGAGAGAGAGAATTTAAAAAAAAGACAGAGTGAGACCAATCACCAGAATCCTGAAGCTGTTGCAGCATTTTTTTTTTTTTTTTTTTTTCAAAAAACACTAGAGTGTTTGAGGCTACTGGTTAGAGAGACGAGGACGGCAGTGCACATGTGTAACTATCAGTGACACCAGGTCAGGACCGTTTCTGCTGGTGTGTCACTGGGGGTAGGGACTTGCTGCTCAGAGAGTGTGAGTGAGACTATCGCTGTCAGCTGAATGCTTGAAGCTGTGTCCTACACACGGGACTGTCCCTGTTCTGTTGTTGGGAGCATTTGAAAGAGGAGACTGAAAACGAGGGTAGGAAGGCTGTGTTGTGTTGTGTTGTGCCCTCACAGCAGAGCACCCATGTGTGTGTGTGTGTGTGTGTGTGGAAAAATCCTTGATGTCTGATCAGTTTTTAAGGTCAGATCAAGTCTGTTGAGAATGTTAAGAGATTGTTTACAATTTGCTTGTTGTTTGATAGGGTGTGAAATACATGATTTCGGGGAAATCACCATGGCCATGTGTTGTGGCGATTTTGTTTTTGGTTGGAAATATGAATTGTTTATGGGTAAAGAGGCAATGAAATACGAAGAATAGAATCGTTTTAATGGTGAAGAAGCAGGAGGCAACTGTACTATTTTATTACATTTTGTTTTGTTTTGTTTTTGAATCAGTTTCTGAACAATGTGCAGTACATTGTGAATCACATTTTTGAAGTATAGATACCACTCAAGTTAATTAGTTACACACATGCATGCAGGCACACACATATATACTCTGACAGACTCACATACTGTACATGTATGCATACACACACACACACGGACACAGACAGACAGACAGACACACACACACACACACATATATATATATATATAGAGAGAGAGAGAGAGAGAGAGAGAGATACACACACACATAGTCAAGAGCACATGCTACATGTAGACTATTCTTTCTTTCTTTCTTTTTTCCAGATCAGGGCTGAAATCAGAATTCTATGCAGAATCCAAACATACAGTTTTAAATAAGTCTTTAATCAAATCAAACAAACATAACTTAATACCGATGGTTTAATTAAATAAGTCTTGAATAAGAATACATGAATTACAAAATACAGTTTTATCAAGCTCAGAACAGCCACAAACTTTGGGTTAGGAATATTTGTGCAAGAGAAATTTGAAGGTTTTGAATGTCGACCTCAACACTACACTATAGTACAATATAATATGAAAAACAACAAAAATAATGCAATACAAGTTACAACACAATACAAGTCAACACAACACAGTACAATACTGGTAATGCCTAATACATGGTTGTGTTCATGGGTCTGTGGCCATTGTGACAATGATGCTATGTGATGCCTGCTGGATGGATGGATGATTTTGATAGGAACTAAGGGAGGATCATGTTGATGAATGGTATAACTGGTTTACTGTCATGAATTGTTTGAGAAACGTGTGTGTGGAGTGACTGTATTAAAACCTGCTTGTTTGTGCTCTTGGTTGTTAAAGTGTGTATGTGTGAGAGAGACAGAGACGCGTGCGCGCGCGCACACACACACACAGAACATTGAACACTGAAATGTTTGATGTCATTATCTGTAGAGCTCTAGTGACATGGGGGATACAAATCAGAGCAAAAATGATGCAAAGCAGGCGAAATGGAGCAGAAAAGAAAAACAGATTTGGAGTCCAATAAACTAATAATAGATAAGCGACACTTTGGCACTTTGTCATTTGCTTAACTCTCTCCATACGAACGGCGAAAGAGACGACGTTAACAGCGTTTCATCCCAATTACCATCATCAAAATATTGCAAGCGGTAGGCTCTTATACTGAAGACGTGAATGTTGACAAAGAATACCACAATTCTGACGACGGAAGCTAAAGGTTGGGTCATTCAGACACCAACTAGACATCCGAGGGGTCTCTGTAGAGAAGAGAGGACTGGCCGTACTGAGTGAGTTAAAGCTTGTGTGACATGGGGTTACTGTGCCTTTTTTTCAGTGCTTCGTCTCCAAGGTTTGGACAGTACAGAGAACACAGAATACATGATAAACATATGATAGATATTTTAGCATGTAACATCAGAACACATCATATCAGTATGAGGTGTGTGTGTGTGACATGGCGTGGGGAGGGATTCTGCAGACCAATAAAAAAAAAAAAAAGTCTGACGTCCAATAAAATCTGACTGTTGCGCGATTTAAGAAAAAGAAATTTACCTGAACTACTTACATGTGCGTCTGCACCCCAGCACAGAACAAGGGACCTAATTCTGGGTCGACATTGAGCTGCTTTAGTTTGCAAAATTCCCTCCCTTAGTCCCGTGATGTCCGACAATACCTATTGGAAAAAACAACAACAATAACAACAAACAAACAAACAAACAAAAGCCCCCCAGACTGCACCGTGACCTGTTGATAATTAGAGGCTAACATCAGTGCGCTCATAACTGGTCAGAAGAAAAATTACAAGGGTTTGATTAATCAAATTATAAATGGATCATATGATGGCATACTCATGGAAAAACGCGTGCACGTACACACAAAAACACACGCGAGAAAAGAAAACTATTCAGACTAAAAAAAACATATCTGATGTTCACTAAAATATGAGTGTTTCGAATAAACAAGACAATCTAAAAATGTTATTGTTAAGTTCATTGAACATAAAGGTTACAAATGACAAGACAGTCACATGCACGCCTACGCGTGCGCGCGCGCGCACACACACACACTCACACACACGCACACACACACACACACAGAGCAGTTGCTTTCCTAAGTTTTTCGAAACAAAACAATACCAAAAAACAACAAAACAAAACAAAAACGGTTAAGGTAAGAATAACTATCATCTCATTAAGAATTTCAGTATATCAAACATGGAAACACTGGCACTGTCACGCGCACGGACATAAACATTATATATATATATATATATATATATATATATATATATATGTTCGTGTTTCACACGTGATGTGCACACGAACGTATACAGCCGGTACACGCGCACGCACCTGTCGACAGCACACACACGCTCACACTCACGAATTTGTCAACCAACAAGTGAAAGAATCCTAACGTAGGAAAGTAATTGGTGAATTCTTTGGTAAAAAAATATATGGCCGGGATGGGAAGCGAGTAGCCGATAGGATTATGATTTTTTTTTTTTTAGATAAAAAAAATCGGTTTCAGGTTCTTCTTCTGCGTTCGTGGGCTGCAACTCCCACGTTCACTCGTAGTGTACACGAGTGGGCTTTTACGTGTATGACCGTTTTTACCCCCGCCATGTAGGCAGCCATACTCCATCGAAGAATTTCAGGTTCAGTTATTTATATATTCATTTATCTATTTATCTCCCTATTCATTTTTTTTATTATCTGTATCTATTTATCTCCCTATTTAATTTTTTCTTGGCTATTATTTTAATTATGATGACGGATCTATAATTTGTTATCATTATGATGACATGGTCATGATCATCTGGTTGTCATTGCCGTTTTACTGTTGTTGTTTTTGTTTTTTTTAGTTGTTATAGAATTATTTGCTTTGATGTCGTCTCTATTTCAGCAGATAAGTGCCCCATTCTGGTTGTCGTGTTCGCTGTTACGAGACACATCGAAAACTGTCCCATCTTTTTTCGAATTCTTTTTTTTTATTTTTTTTTTTAATTACTATCTTTTTTTCGTTGAAAATTTTGTCTTATCCAATTGTTATGCATGGGCACGCGTGCTCGCCTGCACGCACACACACACACACACACACACACACACACACACACACACACACACACACACACACACACACAATTTCCTGTGCTGTTGCTATTAATTTTCGTTCATTTTTTTTTCTTTCTTTCTTTACTGTCCCAGTCTCCCCACCACCCACCCCCCCCTCACCCCCACAAGTGATGGTATCCTCACATAATGATAATTCTGTAGAGATGGCATTTAATCAGCTGAAAAATGTCCGATCTGCTGATGAAAAAAAACAACACAAAAAAACTCCAGAAACTGAAGAGAGAGAGAGAGAGAGAGAAAAAAAAAGAAGAAAAAAAAAGAGAAAGAACAGCTAATGAGTTGCAAATGACAGTGATCAAAAAGCAGATGAGGGTTTGCAGGATTTCTTGTGCAGCTAGCATGATTGACGAGGGGGCAAGCACTTTGACAAGCGTGCATCGATGGTGGAGACGTCTCTGTACTGATATTCCTTTTTTTTTTTTTCCCGCTTAGAGTTGACTTCATCAAGATTTTGCGCCTTATAATTATATTATTATTATTAGTAGTAGTAGTATTTTTATGCATTTATCTATTATCATTTATTTTTTATTTATTTTTTTGTGTGTGTGCGTGTGTGCTATTTTATTATTTATTTATTTATTTATTTTTATTTATTTATTATTATTTTTTGTGTTATTTTATTTTGTTTCATTTAAAAATTTTTTTTTTTTTACTTATTCATTTATTTTCTCAAGGCCTGACTAAGCGCGTTGGGTCAGGCATCTGCTTGGCAGATGTGGTGTAGCGTTTATGGATTTGACCGAACGCAGTGACGCCTCCTTGAGCTACTGATACTGATACTGACAGGTAATCTGTAACAACAAACTATGGTGCCGCAGCAGCCGAGTGGTTACTGTAAAGCGCTGGACTTTCACTCTCAGGGTCCCGTGTTCGAATCCTTGTCACCGTGTGTCAGCAAATGTGCAGACGGCTGCCAGTGCCTGGACCCCTTTCGTGTGTATCAGTACACATGTATGACGGGCACAATAGCCGAGTGGTTAAAGTGTTGGACTTTCAATCTGAGGGTCCCGGGTTCGAATCTCCGTAACGGCGGCACCTGGTGGGTAAAGGGTGGAGATTTTTTCCGATCTCCCAGGTCAACATAATTATGTGCAGACCTGCTTGTGCCTGAACCCCCTTCGTGTGTGTGTGTATACCGCAAGCAGAAGATCAAATACGCACGTTAAAGATCCTGTAATCCATGTCAGCGTTCGTTGGGTTATGGAAACAACAACATACCCAGCATGCACATCCTGGAAAACAGAGTATGGCTGCCTACACGGCGGGGTAAAAACGGTCATACACGTAAAAGCCCACTCGTGTACATACGAGTGAACGTGAGAGTTGCAGCTCACGAACGAAGAAGAAGAAGAAGATTGATTGATTGATTGATTGAATCTTTAATGGGTAAAGAATTAGGCACAGTAAAGGCCTTTTTACAATTCTGCCCATTTAACGACACAAAACATAAAAAATAAAGAACGAACGACACAAAACATAAAAATAAAGAAATAAACTGAAATAAAATAAAATAATAAGAACGACGAATAAGAATAGGAACTTGAATAGTCTATTAAAGGTAACAAAGCGATGAAAAACTGGAACAATTGGTACATTACATGTACATAGGTACTTACACACACACACACACACACACACACACACACACACACAAACACACACACACACACACACACACACACACACAATTATAAAACAAGCAACAAAGACATACGTACACATTCACGCCCACACACTCAAACACACACAAACACACACACGCACTTACTGTTCACACATACACATACATTCAATTTTTCATTCATCATGGCATAAGAAGAAGAAGAAGAAGAAGAAGAAGAAGAAGAAGAAGAAGAAGAAGAAGAAGAAGAAGAAGAATCCGATCTCACAGGTCAACAGATGTGCAGACAGCAGATCTTCGTGGCGTATACGCATGTATAAGATAAAATACACACATTTTTAAAAGACCCTGTAATCCATTTCAGTGGGTGGGTGGGTGGGTGGGTGGATCATGGAAACAAGAACATACCCAACATGCACCATCCCACCCCTCCACCCCCACCGCACTCCCTTCCCCCCCGTATCCCCCCCACCGAAAACGGAGTATGGCTGCCTACATGGCGGGGAGTAAAAAGGGTTTATACACGTGACGTGGGCGGAGTGGCGGCCCACACACAAAGAAGAAGTAAATAATGTCACCTGCAGAACTCATGCACACTGACACCGAAAGATTTATGGTGCGATTTCCCCCCCCCTCCCCCACAACGAACAGTAAGAAGAAGGAGAAATGAAATTGGGAGATGAATAGATAAATAAATAAATAAACAAACAAATTAATTGAAACAGAAAATTATTTTTCAAAAAATCATAATCCTATTGGTGTGCGTGTGTGCGTGTGCTGTGTGTGCGTGCGCGCGCGCGCGCGCGTGTGTGTGTGTGTGTGTGTGTGTGTGTGAGCTTGTGTGTGTGTGTGTGTGTGTGTGTGTGTGTGTGTGTGTGTATGTGCGCGTATGTGTTTGTGTGTGTGCGTATGCTGTGTGTGTGTGTGTGTATGTGCGCGTGTGTGTTTGTGTGTGTGTTTGTGTGCGTGTGTGTGTATGTGCGCGCGCGCGCGCGCGTGTGTGTGTGTGCTGTGTGTGTGTGTGTGTGCTCTGTGTGTGTGCGTGTGTGTCTGTGTGTGTGTGTGTGTGTGCGTGTGCGTGCGTGTGTGTATTGAATTTCTCTGAGTGTACAGACATTAATGAAGGATAGCAGGGGTAGGCCCTCGTATTGTGTTGTATTCATTGTCTTACTTAAAGGTCTAATAACGTATTGTGTTGTATTCATTGTCTTACTTAAAGGTCTAATAACGTATTGTGTTGTATTCAATGTCTTACTTAAAGGTCTAATAACGTATTGTGTTGTATTCAATGTCTTACTTAAAGGTCTAATAACGTATTGTGTTGTATTCATTGCCTTACTTAAAGGTCTAATAACGTATTGTGTTGTATTCATTGTCTTACTTGAAGGTCGAATAACGTATTGTGTTGTATTGAATGTCTTACTTAAAGGTCTAATAACGTATTGTGTTGTATTCATTGCCTTACTTAAAGGTCTAATAACGTATTGTGTTGTATTCATTGTCTTACTTAAAGGTCTAATAACGTATTGTGTTGTATTCATTGTCTTACTTGAAGGTCGAATAACGTATTGTGTTGTATTGAATGTCTTACTTAAAGGTCTAATAACGTATTGTGTTGTATTCATTGCCTTACTTAAAGGTCTAATAACGTATTGTGTTGTATTCATTGTCTTACTTAAAGGTCTAATAACGTATTGTGTTGTATTCATTGTCTTACTTGAAGGTCGAATAACGTATTGTGTTGTATTGAATGTCTTACTTAAAGGTCTAATAACGTATTGTGTTGTATTCATTGCCTTACTTAAAGGTCTAATAACATATTGTGTTGTATTCATTGTCTTACTTAAAGGTCTAATAACGTATTGTGTTGTATCTAATGTCTTACTTAAAGGTCTAATAACGTATTGTGTTGTATCTATTGTCTTACTTAAAGGTCTAATAACGTATTGTGTTGTATCTATTGTCTTACTTAAAGGTCTAATAACGTATTGTGTTGTATTCATTGTCTTACTTAAAGGTCTAATAACGTATTGTGTTGTATCTATTGTCTTACTTAAAGGTCTAATAACGTATTGTGTTGTATTCAATGTCTTACTTAAAGGTCTAATAACGTATTGTGTTGTATTTATTGTCTTACTTAAAGGTCTAATAACGTATTGTGTTGTATTTATTGTCTTACTTAAAGGTCTAATAACGTATTGTGTTGTATTCATTGTCTTACTTAAAGGTCTAATAACGTATTGTGTTGTATTCAATGTCTTACTTAAAGGTCTAATAACGTATTGTGTTGTATTCAATGTCTTACTTAAAGGTCGAATAACGTATTGTGTTGTATTCATTGTCTTACTTAAAGGTCTAATAACGTATTGTGTTGTATTCAATGTCTTACTTAAAGGTCGAATAACGTATTGTGTTGTATTCATTGTCTTACTTAAAGGTCTAATAACGTATTGTGTTGTATTCATTGTCTTACTTAAAGGTCTAATAACGTATTGTGTTGTATTTATTGTCTTACTTAAAGGTCTAATAACGTATTGTGTTGTATCTATTGTCTTACTTAAAGGTCTAATAACCCTTAGCCTTTCACGGCCATCACGACAGAGAACTCATACCCACTGTGTCCAGGGCTCGGAAGCATAGGAAGGCGGGACCCAGTTCTATCCTCTCCTTCCGTCGTTTAAACCCTTCCCCAAACCAAGTCAGGTACCCGGGCCAGTCATAGCTGGGTGGAGTCAGGTGAGGGAAATCGGAGTACAGTGCCTTTCTCAAGGACACATCACCAAGCCGGATCTAGGGATCGAACTGTGTGACCACTGGGTCTGAAATCCAACACCTTCACCGAGTGGAGTGATGGCCTACAGGTAAACGCGTCCGCCTAGGAAGCGAGAGAATCAGTCTGAGCACGCTGGTTCGAATCACGGCTCAGCCGCCGATATTTTCTCTCCCTCCACTAGACCTTGAGTGGTGGCCTGGATGCTAGTTATTCGGATGAGACCGGATAAACCGAGTCCGTCCCGTGTACAGCATGCACTTAGCGCAGGTTAAAGAACCCACGGCAACAAACAAAAAAAAAGTTGTTCCTGGCAAAATTATGTAGAAAAAATCCACTTCGTTAGGAAAACAAATAAAACTGCACACAGGAAAAAATACAAAAATATGGGTGGCGCTGTAGTGTAGCGACGCGCTCTCCCTGGGGAGATCCGCCCGAATTTCACACAGAGAAATCTGTTGTGATAAAAAGATAATACAAAATACAAATATAAATATAAAGACAAATCATCTACCACGGCCACTTCAGAATCGGTACAACTACTTATGCTTCTTCTTTTTTTTTTTTTTTTTTCCCCCCTTCTTCTTCTTTCTGATTCTACCACAACGCTTTCAGAATCGGTATACCTTTTATATGATAGTCAGTCGTGTCCGACTATGACCATCAGAACAGCAGAGGAGGCAACTGCTGTTCCGACTATTTGGGCTAGAATTTGATTATAGTAGTGGAGAGTGTCTTGCCCAAGTTACATCCGCACTCTCTCGGCCAAGAGGGTTTTAGGACTGTCGGCATTGGAATGGTTCCCAAAGGCCAACTAGCCCACAAGGCTGCAGCACTAAGAGCCAGTGCAATTTCGCCTTCTAGTTTGAGAGTCATAGTCCTTCACAAAAGACTAAGCTGTAAATGATTTCCCATTGACTGGTGAAACCATTGATAATACAGCTCTCACTTTGCTGTTGGCTCAAATGTAAACTTATGTCAATCTGTGATATAAGCCGAGTGTTGGGCCTCAAATCGTTATATACCTACTACTACTTATGCTGCTGCTTCTTTATTCTTTTCTGGTCTCCTTTTTCTTTCTTCATCTTCATCTTCTTCTTCATCATCATCACCATCTTCTTCTTTCTTTATCTTCTTCTTCTTCTTTCTCTTCTTATTCATCATCATCATCATCATCATCTTCTTCTTCTTTTTTCTTCTTCATCATCTTCTTCTTCTCTTTCTTCTTCTGCATACCAATCAATCAGGATTTAGACAGCACCATTCTTGTGAAACCGCTTTATGTAGAATAACTGATGCATGGCTGCGTGATATTAATAAAAGCAAGGTGGTTGGAGTGATATTCCTTGATTTTACAAAAGCGTTTGACTTAATCAATCACGAAATATTGCTTCACAAATTGAAATGTTATGGTATTGCCGATAACTGCTTATTGTTTCTCAGATCTTACCTAGAAAACCGTATTCAGGCTGTCTATTCACGTGGCTTTATTTCTTCCAAAAGGCATGTTCCAAGAGGAGTACCGCAGGGGTCAATTCTAGGCCCTCTCTTATTTTCCTTGTATATCAACGATCTACCTTTATCAATTCAACATGCAATCTGTGATTTATTTGCTGATGATACATCAATACAATATGCTAGTCACAATGTTGACGAAATTAGTTATCACCTGAATGCCAACATGAAATCTGTCGAAAACTGGTGTGATGCTAATGATATGGTCGTGCACCCTGAAAAGACAGAATGCATGTTAATTTGTCCTCGTCAGAAAAGACAGAACATAAAAGACGCACAACTTAACATAAAATATAAAGACAATACTATCAAACAAGTTACTAAGCATATACTATTAGGCATTACTATTGATCAAAATCTTTCGTGGCAGGAACATATTCATTGCCTCATAAAACAAGTATCATCTAGTGTATTCCAATTATCACAGATCAAACACTTTCTTGATAATCATTCTAGACGTGTGTTTTACTTTGCCTATATCCAGTCTCGCCTCAGCTATTGCTCGATTATTTGGGGTAAATGTCCTCCTTCTACATTAAAGCCACTTTGCTCTTTACAAAAACGTGCCATTAAGATGATTAACCATGTCAATACCACAGGTGGATCTGTGCACAATATGTACAAAGAACTTCAAATATTACCTGTTCATATACTTATTAGATATAACACATTGATTCTTATGCATAAAATTGTTCATAACGCATGCCCACAATATTTAAAATCGTTATTTTGTTTCCAGTTCCAACGTAATTCAGATAGAGCTATTGTCCCAAAGCGTAAAATTGATTTATTTAAGATGAGTCTCTCATTTAATGGAAGCATCGAATGGAACATGCTTCCAAAGACATGTCGTCAAATTCCAGCCATATCTCTCTTTAAAACTAAGATAAGAATATTTCTATTCGATTCATTTGATTAACCTACTCGCGGTCTTTTGCAAATGCTTGCTTGTACTCAGTCCACTAGCTGCCATGCCATGATGAATGAAAAATTGAATGTATGTGTATGTGTGAACAGTAAGTGCGTGTGTGTGTTTGTGTGTGTTTGAGTGTGTGGGCGTGAATGTGTACGTATGTCTTTGTTGCTTGTTTTATAATTTTGTGTGTGTGTGTGTGTGTGTGTGTGTGTGTGTGTGTGTGTGTGTGTGTGTGTGTGTGTGTGTGTGTGTGTGTGTGTGTGTGTGTGTGTGTAAGTACCTATGTACATGTAATGTACCAATTGTTCCAGTTTTTCATCGCTTTGTTACCTTTAATAGACTATTCAAGTTCCTATTCTTATTCGTCGTTCTTATTATTTTATTTTATTTCAGTTTATTTCTTTATTTTTATGTTTTGTGTCGTTCGTTCTTTATTTTTTATGTCGTTAAATGGGCAGAATTGTAAAAAGGCCTTTACTGTGCCTAATTCTTTACCCATTAAAGATTCAATCAATAAAGATTCAATCAATCAATCAATCTTCTTCTTCTTCTTCTTCTTCATCATCATCATCTTCTTGTTCTTGTTCTTCATCTTCTTCTTCTCTTTCATCTTCTTCTACTTACTTCTTCTTCTTCTACTTCTTCTTTTACTTGTTCTACTTCTTCTTCTTCTTCTTCTACTTACTTCTTCTTCTTCTTCGTCTACTTCTTCTTTTACTTCTTCTTCTACTTCTTCTTTTTCTTCTTCTTCTTCTTTTTCTCCCCCACCCTTCCCCTCAACCTCCCCCACCTTCTTTTTCTTCTCTTTGTTCTGTGTCTTTGTCTTTGTCCCCTGTCTGTCTCTACCACCATCCCTGCACCCCCACCCCCTCACCCCATCCCCGCCCACCACCACCCTCTCTTGTCTTTGCTCTTCTTTTTCAGCTTTCTTCTTCCCCTTTCTTTCTTCTTCACCTTGTTCTTCTTTCTTTCTTCTTCTTCTTTCTTTCTTGTTCACCTTGTTCTTCTTTCTTTCTTTCTTTCTTTCTTCTTCTCCTTTCTTTCTTGTTCACCTTGTTCTTCTTTCTTTCTTTCTTTCTTCTTCTTCCCCTTTCTTTCTTGTTCACCTTGTTCTTCTTTCTTTCTTCTTCCCCTTTCTTTCTTGTTCACCTTGTTCTTCTTTCTTTCTTTCTTTCTTTCTTCCCCTTTCTTTCTTGTTCACCTTGTTCTTCTTTCTTTCTTTCTTTCTTTCTTTCTTTCTTCTTCCCCTTTCTTTCTTGTTCACCTTGTTCTTCTTTCTTTCTTTCTTCTTCCGCTTTCTTTCTTGTTCACCTTGTTCTTCTTTCTTTCTTTCTTTCTTTCTTCTCCTTTCTTTCTTGTTCACCTTGTTCTTCTTTCTTTCTTTCTTCTTCTTCTTCTCCTTTCTTTCTTGTTCACCTTGTTCTTCTTTCTTTCTTTCTTCTTCTCCTTTCTTTCTTGTTCACCTTGTTCTTCTTTCTTTCTTTCTTCTTCTCCTTTCTTTCTTGTTCACCTTGTTCTTCTTTCTTTCTTTCTTTCTTGTTCACCTTCTTCTTCTTTCTTTCTTTCTTCTTCCCCTTTCTTTCTTGTTCACCTTGTTCTTCTTTCTTTCTTTCTTTCTTCTTCCCCTTTCTTTCTTGTTCACGTTCTTCTTCTTTCTTTCTTTCTTCTTCCCCTTTCTTTCTTGTTCACCTTGTTCTTCTTTCTTTCTTTCTTTCTTTCTTCTTCCCCTTTCTTTCTTGTTCACCTTGTTCTTCTTTCTTTCTTTCTTTCTTTCTTCTTCCCCTTTCTTTCTTGTTCACCTTGTTCTTCTTTCTTTCTTTCTTTCTTTCTTCCCCTTTCTTTCTTGTTCTTCTTTCTTTCTTTCTTTCTTTCTTTCTTTCTTTCTTTCTTCCCCTTTCTTTCTTGTTCACCTTGTTCTTCTTTCTTTCTTTCTTTCTTTCTTTCTTTCTTTCTTCCCCTTTCTTTCTTGTTCACCTTGTTCTTCTTTCTTTCTTTCTTTCTTTCTTTCTTGTTCACCTTGTTCTTCTTTCTTTCTTTCTTTCTTTCTTGTTCACCTTGTTCTTCTTTCTTTCTTTCTTTCTTTCTTTCTTCTTCTCCTTTCTTTCTTGTTCACCTTGTTCTTCTTTCTTTCTTTCTTTCTTTCTTTCTTCTTCCCCTTTCTTTCTTGTTGACCTTGTTCTTCTTTCTTTCTTCCCCTTTCTTTCTTGTTCACCTTGTTCTTCTTTCTTTCTTTCTGTCTTTCTTTCTTTCTTTCTTTCTTCACCTTTCTTTCTTCTTCACCTTGTTCTTCTTTCTTTCTTTCTTTCTTTCTTTCTTCTTCACCTTGTTCTTCTTTCTTTCTTTCTTTCTTTCTTTCTTTCTTCCCCTTTCTTTCTTCTTCACCTTGTTCTTCTTTCTTTCTTTCTTTCTTGTTCACCTTGTTCTTCTTTCTTTCTTTCTTTCTTTCTTTCTTTCTTCTCCTTTCTTTCTTGTTCACCTTGTTCTTCTTTCTTTCTTTCTTCTTCTCCTTTCTTTCTTGTTCACCTTGTTCTTCTTTCTTTCTTTCTTCTCCTTTCTTTCTTGTTCACCTTGTTCTTCTTTCTTTCTTTTTTTCTTTCTTTCTTCCCCTTTCTTTCGTGTTCACCTTGTCCTTCTTTCTTTCTTCTCCTTTCTTTCTTGTTCACCTTGTTCTTCTTTCTTTCTTTCTTTCTTTCTTCTCCTTTCTTTCTTGTTCACCTTGTTCTTCTTTCTTTCTTTCTTTCTTTCTTTCTTTCTTCTCCTTTCTTTCTTGTTCACCTTGTTCTTCTTTCTTTCTTTCTTTCTTTCTTTCTTCTCCTTTCTTTCTTGTTCACCTTGTTCTTCTTTCTTTATTTCTTCCCCTTTCTTTCTTGTTCTTCTTTCTTTCTTTCTTTCTTCTTCCCCTTTCTTTCTTCTTCACCTTGTTCTTCTTTCTTTCTTTCTTTCTTTCTTCTTCCCCTTTCTTTCTTGTTCACCTTGTCCTTCTTTCTTTCTTTCTTTCTTTCTTTCTTTCTTTCTTTCTTTCTTCAGCTTTCTTTCTTGTTCACCTTGTTCTTTTTTCTTTCTTTCTTTCTTTCTTTCTTTCTTCCCCTTTCTTTCTTGTTCACCTTGTTCTTTTTTCTTTCTTTCTTTCTTTCTTTCTTTCTTCTTCTCCTTTCTTTCTTGTTCACCTTGTTCTTCTTTCTTTCTTTCTTTCTTTCTTTCTTCTTCTCCTTTCTTTCTTGTTCACCTTCTTCTTCTTTCTTTCTTTCTTTCTTTCTTTCTTTCTTTCTTTCTTTCTTCTTCCCCTTTCTTTCTTGTTCACCTTGTTCTTCTTTCTTTCTTTCTTTCTTTCTTTCTTCTTCCCCTTTCTTTCTTGTTCACCTTGTTCTTCTTTCTTTCTTTCTTTCTTTCTTTCTTCTCCTTTCTTTCTTGTTCACCTTGTTCTTCTTTCTTTCTTTCTTTCTTCTTCTCCTTTCTTTCTTGTTCACCTTGTTCTTCTTTCTTTCTTTCTTTCTTTCTTCTTCCCCTTTCTTTCTTGTTCACCTTGTTCTTCTTTCTTTCTTTCTTTCTTTCTTTCTTTCTTTCTTTCTTTCTTCTTCTCCTTTCTTTCTTGTTCACCTTGTTCTACTTTCTTTCTTTCTTTCTTCCCCTTTCTTTCTTGTTCACCTTGTTCTTCTTTCTTTCTTTCTTTCTTTCTTTCTTTCTTCTTCCCCTTTCTTTCTTGTTCACCTTGTTCTTCTTTCTTTCTTTCTTTCTTTCTTTCTTCTTCCCCTTTCTTTCTTGTTCACCTTGTTCTTCTTTCTTTCTTTCGTTCTTTCTTTCTTTCTTCTCCTTTCTTTCTTGTTCACCTTGTTCTTCTTTCTTTCTTTCTTGTTCACCTTGTTCTTCTTTCTTTCTTTCTTTCTTTCTTTCTTTCTTCTTCTCCTTTCTTTCTTGTTCACCTTGTTCTACTTTCTTTCTTCCCCTTTCTTTCTTGTTCACCTTGTTCTTCTTTCTTTCTTTCTTTCTTTCTTTCTTCTTCTCCTTTCTTTCTTGTTCACCTTGTTCTACTTTCTTTCTTTCTTTCTTTCTTTCTTTCTTCCCCTTTCTTTCTTGTTCACCTTGTTCTTCTTTCTTTCTTTCTTTCTTCTTCTCCTTTCTTTCTTCTTCACCTTGTTCTTCTTTCTTTCTTTCTTTCTTCTTCTCCTTTCTTTCTTGTTCACCTTGTTCTTCTTTCTTTCTTTCTTTCTTTCTTTCTTTCTTTCTTTCTTCTCCTTTCTTTCTTGTTCACCTTGTTCTTCTTTCTTTCTTTCTTTCTTTCTTTCTTCTTCCCCTTTCTTTCTTGTTCACCTTGTTCTTCTTTCTTTCTTTCTTTCTTTCTTTCTTTCTTTCTTTCTTCTTCCCCTTTCTTTCTTGTTCACCTTGTTCTTCTTTCTTTCGTTCGTTCTTTCTTTCTTTCTTCCCCTTTCTTTCTTGTTCACATTGTTCTTCTTTCTTTCTTTCTTGTTCACCTTGTTCTTCTTTCTTTCTTTCTTTCTTTCTTTCTTGTTCACCTTGTTCTTCTTTCTTTCTTTCTTTCTTCCCCTTTCTTTCTTGTTCACCTTGTTCTTCTTTCTTTCTTTCTTTCTTTCTTTCTTCTCCTTTCTTTCTTGTTCACCTTGTTCTTCTTTCTTTCTTTCTTTCTTCTTCCCCATTCTTTCTTGTTCACCTTCTTCTTCTTTCTTTCTTTCTTTCTTTCTTGTTCACCTTGTTCTTCTTTCTTTCTTTCTTTCTTCTCCTCTCCTTGTTCTTCTTTTATGTGTGTCTTTGTTTTTGTCTCAGTTTGTCTGCCGACTTCCCACTGCCCCCCCCCCCTCCCCACACACACACCCCCTCTACCCCCCTCCCCCCACATCCCCCCCACCCCCCCAACCTTCCTTTTGTCCCTGACTTAACTCATCTCTCTTTTCTGTCTGTCTGTCTGTCTGTCTGTCTGTCTCTCACATACACACGCACAAACTCGCACACACACTCATTCACATACGCACATGCGCGAACTCACACACACACACTAAACACGCACGCACGCCCACACACATACTCACACCCATACACACACGCAAACTCTCTCTCTCTCTCTCTCTCTCACACACACACACACAAGCCCACCTACTCCCACCCTCGGCCACCATCACCACTTCCCCTCCAACTTCCCCCACCCCAACCCCCCCCCCACCCAACGCACGCGCACGCACGCACACACGCACATACACACACCGGCACTCACTCACTCACATACACACACGCGCGAACTCTCTCTCTGTCTCTCTCACAGAGCTCCACACCCCTCCCACCCATCTACTCCCACCCTCAACCACCTCCAGCACCACCACCACCTCCCTCCAACTTCCCAACACCACCACCACCACCACCCCCCCTCGACCCCCCCCCCCTTCCTACCCTCCCACCTCTCCCCACACAGACGGACACACGACAACACTAAAAAAAAAAAAAAAAAAAAAAAAAAAGCCTTGAGGCCGGTAAGGTCCCGTCACCCTTTTATTACAGCTCCGTGTCCCCAGCCACTGCTCCATCTCCAGGGGGTACCACCACCACCACCACCACCACCACCAGCACCAGCAGTTTGAACTTCAATCACTATCATCGGCAACTCGTCCCTATCGAGCGACCACCCGTGTCCGCTCATTTGCCTCTCATCAGTCCCGTTAGCGCGGATGGCGGGCACTGAGAACCGTATGATGAATGATGACGGACCAGTCTCATAATTCTATAAGTGGAGTGGAGGACGAGACTGGCGGTGTCGCAGCGTGTTTTTGGTAACAGGCTTAAAACGTGCCAGGGTGCTTTTTGCTGTTGTTTTTTTCCCCCCTTTGAAATAAATTGTATGTATCAACATGGACACTGACGGCCGAAACTGAAAGGAAGAACCAGGCCTTCGAGAACAAATGCCTGAGGAAGCTCCTTCAAATTCCATGGATCGAGCTCAGGACCAATGAACATATACGGAGCAGAATTGAGAACCTTGTTGGACCTCAGGAACCTCTCCTTTCAACTGTGAAGAGACGCAAGCTGATATAGTTTGGACACAACACTCGACACACCAGCTTGTCCAAAAAAACAATCATGCAAGGCACCATCGAGGGCAGGAGAAGAAGAGGAAGACAGCGGAAGAACTGGTTTGAGAGCATCAAACAGTGGACCGGACTCCACACACGTGAGCTGCTGCCGGCGGCTGCCGACAGAGACAGATGGAGAAGGGAGGTTGCGTCTGCGGTCCTCAGGCTTCCCCCAACGACTAGTTATGGGCCTGAGGTGAGGTGAGGTGAGGTGAGGTGAGATGAGGATCAACATTTTTTTCAATATTTTCTTTTTTCACTGCCGTGTCTCAGGCGGTTACATTTTTCGTGGAAGTAAAGGTGCTGGACACAGGTAACTTATCTATACACAGCCACTTCAACTGAAATGCCAAAACGGACAGAAATTAATGAGAAACGTTACAATAACTCTGAACTCACTGATTAATGAAACCTAATCAGGGCAATAATTGTAACAACAGCAACAACAAGAAAGAGGAGGAGAGGAAGAAGAAGAAGAAGAAGGAGAAGGAGGGAGAAGGGAAGAAAAAGAAGATGAAGGAAGGAGGAGGAGGAGGAGATGATGAAGACCTGAATTTGCCCACTTCCCTCTCCCTTCATGTTTTCAGTTTGGGGGGAAAGAGGGTGGGGGGTGGGGGGGGGCAAGGGGGAGGGTGGGGGCGGGGGAAGTTGGGTGGTTGGGGTGGGGTGGGGGAACTGAATAATACAGTTAAGTTTGAAATGCGCAAATTCAAACAGAAGCGTGTGCACTTGAGTAGTGATTGGTACTGATGGAGCGTAGTTCTAACGCCCATGACTGAGGGGGAGGAGGGAACTGACCTAGGATCATCAAGTCCATTGTTGCAGGTTCTCGTTCAGTGTCTCAGTCGGCGGACGGACCATCATCTGTTTTCTCAGTCTCCACACCCTCTCCTTCGCTCTCCACTCAATCTTCATTTGGGTGTTAGTCTTTCAGCTAGAGGTGAGACTGAGAGTACTATAATAATAATAATGGATACTTATATAGCACATTATCCAGAAATCTGCTCTAGGTGCTTTACAAAAACGTTTTTTTGTTAACATAAAACATTATATCTATGTTACATACACACACCAAAATGTGACTACACACACACACACACACACACACACACACACACGCTGCATACATACATTTTAACATACATGTGTATCTAACAGCTACCCTAACACATACGACGCACATATAAGCAGGCACAAACTTACATAAACACACGCACACACAATACACATTCATATACATGCATGTCGTTATGTGCACATACATATGTATACACACATAGTCAAGCACAGCTAGCGCAAAGGAACTTAGTGAGCCGCATCGTGCTCAGTGTATACAGCAGCAAGCCATTTGCTCACATTAAGCAACCCATGGTAACACTAAAAGCTGTCTACACTGTGGTGCAGAAGTGTGTCTTCTTCTTCTTCTGCGTTCGTGGGCTGCAACTCCCACGTTCACTCGTATGTACACGAGTGGGCTTTTACGTGTATGACCGTTTTTACCCCGCCATGTAGGCAGCCATACTCCGCTTTCGGGGGTGTGCATGCAGGGTATTTACTTGTTTCCATAACCCACCGGACGCTGACATGGATTACAGGATCTTTAACGTGCGTATTTGATCTTTTGCTTGCGTGTACACACGAAGGGGGTTCAGGCACCAGCAGGTCTGCACACATGTTGACCTTGGAGATGGGAAAAATCTCCACCCTTTACCCACCAGGCGCCGTCACCGAGATTCGAACCCGGGACTCTCAGATTGAAAGTCCAACGCTTTAACCATTCGGCTATTGCTCCCGTGGGAGTGTGTGAGTTGGACGAAATTAGCACGACTCTCATCAGTGCCCCCAAACACGAATATTATTGACCCAGATGTGGACAGTTCTTAACATGACAAGTGAACTTTCTGAACAGAAGCATGTTGATGTTCCGCCAGATGTCTGCCGACAGATTATGTCTTGTCTTGAGGAGTCGGCTAAGAAAACGGACAGTTTACTTAATACGTTCAAAGACACAAATCCAAACGCTTGTGGAAGTGCTAGAAATGGAAATCCTGATCTCGATATATCATGATTAGTTTCGCTGTGTGATTCCTTTTCACTTGTCGACCTATTTGAAAACAAACATTGTGATTATACAGACTTTGTATGATACTATTTATAATCAATCGCATGACGTGGATTCCATGTTTTGATCAAGTGTACAGCGCGTCACTTCTCATATTTCGTTACGTTTCTGACATGTGCAACCCCTTCCCCACCCTGCCCCCTTGTGAATGGGCAGAATGAGCCTGTCCACAGTAAATCATTGCGAGCGGGACAGGAACCAGTGGCCAAGCAGATACTGCGGAGGAAGTGGGGCTGGATCGGACACACCCTCAGGAAGCCAGCGTCCAGCATCACACGCCAAGCCCTGACCTGGAACCCGCAGGGAAAGAGGAAGAGAGGCCGGCCTCGCAACAGCTGGAGGCGAGATACCGAGGCAGAGCTGAAGCAGCAAGGGACCAACTGGACTGGAATGGCCAGAACAGCCCAGAACAGAGTGCGATGGCGAGGGGTCGTCGATGGCCTATGCTCCACCAGGAGCGATGGACAAAATGAATGAATGACAGTAAATCATTCGTTCGTTCGTTCTCTCCAACATTAATGGACCATACTCATACATACATACTAAAAGCTGCCCAGGTTAGACAAAGAGAGAAAGACAAAGGGAGAACTCAAAACTCAGATGATTCAATGCACTGGGCCATATATATGCCCATGTCATAGGGATGAGGAAATGTAAAAAAAATAATGTGCAACAAGAACAAACACCAAACTTAAGTAAACAATACTTTGACTGAAATATCAGTACACATACAAACAAAAGTACATATATACATACACATACGTAGCTGTGCAACAGTGATAAGGAGGTATTCAAGACAAAAGGAGAGAGAGAGAGGGAGAAACAAAACAAAACAAACAAACCAAAAAACACTGAGAAAAGA
>NC_134906.1:10931275-10933775 GCF_041734735.1 Babylonia areolata | reverse complement strand
CCGCTGGACATCCGAGGGGTCTGTGTAGAGGAGAAGAGAGGACTGGCCGTACTGAGTGAGTTAAGCGATCATTTGCTCATTGATTTATTTGTTTATTTATTTGTTTATCTGTTTGTTTACTCATTCATTTATTCATTTGTTTGTCTGTTTAGTTATTTATCCATTTATTTATCTCTTTATTTATTTATTTATTCATTATATATGCATTGATGAGGTTATTTTGGTTTTTGCTATTCTTGCCAGAGACGTCGTTTTAACTCTCTCCATACGAACGGCGAAAGAGACGACGTTAACAGCGTTTCACCCCAATTACCATCATCAAAATATTGCAAGTGGAAGGCTCTTATACTGAAGAGGTGAATGTTGACAAAGAATACCACAATTCTGACGACGGAATCTAAAGGTTGGGTCATTCAGACAACTACTGGACATCCGAGGGGTCTGTGTAGAGGAGAAGAGAGGACTGGCCGTACTGAGTGAGTTAAATGTTTTCGAAAGGATGCATGTATCATACTGTAAATCCTTAACTCACTCAGTACGACCAGCCCTCTCTTCTCCTCTACACAGACACCTCGGATGTCCAGTGGGTGTCTGAATGACCCAACCTTTAGCTTCCGTCGTCAGAATTGTGGTGTTCTTTGTCAACATTCACCTCTTCAGTGTAAGAGCCTTCCGCTTGTAATATTTTGAAGGTGGTAATTGGGGAGAAACGCTGTTAACGTCGTCTCTTTCGCCGTTCGTATGGAGAGAGTTAACAACACGTTTTTTGTTTTTGTTTTTTTAACTCGGTTTATCGTCTCATCCGAATAACTAGCGTCCAGACCACCAGTCAAGGTCTTGTGGAGGGGGAGAAAATATCGGCGGCTGAGCCGTGATTCGAACCAGTGTGCTCCCTTCGTGTGTATACGCAAGCAGAAGATCAAATGCGCACGTAAAAGATCCTGTAATCCATGTCAGCGTTCGGTGGGTTATAGAAACAAGAATATACCCAGCATGCACACCCCCGAAAGCGAAGTATGACTGCCTACATGGCGGGGTAAAAACGGTCATACACGTAAAAGCCCACTCGTGTGCATACGAGTGAACGTGGGAGTTGCAGCCCACGAACGCAGAAGAAGGAGAAGTCATGTCCATGTACATATTATAATGATTATATTCCCAGCTACCGCCAAGTACAGTGAATTCCCATCTTGTCAAAAAAATAATCATACAAAAAAAAAAAAAAAAAAAAAAAAAAAATCCCGACGAGTGAAAATTCTTAACTCCCGCCTAGTTATGTACCTTCCCCACCCCCCTCATCCCCTCCCAGCCCCCCCCCCCACCCCCCCCCTTCCCCCCTCCACACACACACTGGTCACTATATGAGGTCTCTCTGCCCATAATATAGAGGAGCACGGCCATCCTCTAAATTATGTGTTCGTTGGATGATCCAGAATGACCCTCTTGTCAATATGTCATGTAACAAAATCATCCCCTCCCCTCCCCTCCGCCTTTTTTTTTTTTTTTTTCTTTCTTTCTCCCCCACTTCCCCCTTTCCGCAACCACCCCATCCCCATCCCCCACTCCCACCACCCACGGCCCCTGCAAACCAAATCGTCGGTTTCTCCTTTCCTCCTCCTTCTCCTCCTCCTCCTCCTTCTCCTTCTCCTCCCCTCCTCCTTCCTTCCTTCTTCCTCCTCCTCCTCCTCCACCGCAAATCGATGCTCACAATTTGCTGCAAGCGTATTGACTTGAAAGTCAGAGCCGAGAGGAGTTGGAACGGAGTTGTCTGCCTTGCCCCTGTCCTCCTGTCCTGTCGCTTTTGATCGCTGGATGGCGCTGCCTGCCATGTTTGTTCATTAGCGCCATTGTTCGCACGTGCAGTTACCCACCATCATCATCCCCCTTCCCTCTCTCTGTCTGTCTGTCTCTGTCATTCGCTCTGTACCTCTCTCTCTCTCTCTTTCTCCTCCCCCACCTCCTCCTTCTCCTTCACCACCATCACCACCTTCACGTCTTCTCTCTCTCTGTTTCTCTGTCTCTTTCTGTCTCTGTCTCTCTCTCTCTTTCTAGCTCTCTTTCTATCTTTCCCTTTCTGTCTATCTCTCTTTCTTTCTTTCTATCTCTTTGACTCTTTTTTTTCTTCTCTTCCTTCTTTTCTTTCTTCCTTCCTTCCTCCCTTTTTTTTCTTCTTTCTCTCTTCTTTTGGGTCTCTATCTCTCTTTCTTTCTCTTTTTCTCTCTCTCTTTTTCTAACTTCTCTGTTTATATCTCTCTGTGCTCTCTTTATTTCTTTCTCGCTGTCTCAGTCAACCTCTTTTCTCTCTCTCTCTCTCCGCCCCCCCCCCCTCTCTCTCTTTCTATCTGTCTCTTACTCCGTATCTTTTCATTTCATTTCTTTCTTTCTTTCTCCAGGTCTCTCTCTCTCTCTCTCTCTCTCTCACTCTCTCTGTGCGCACGCGTGTGTTGACGCGACAGCGGCCATTTTATGAAGGAGGGCTCGTGCCGGAAGTTGTCATTTG
>NC_134906.1:10921275-10923775 GCF_041734735.1 Babylonia areolata | reverse complement strand
ATAGTCTCTCTCTCTCTCCTCTCTCTCTCTTCTCTCTCTATAGTCTCTCTCTCTCTCCTCTCTCTCCATAGTCTCTCTCTCTCCTCTCTCTCTCCATAGTCTCTCTCTCTCTCTCTCTCTCTCTTTCCATAGTCTCTCTCTCTCTCGTCTCTCTCTCCTCTTTCTCTCCATAGTCTCTCTCTCTCCTCTCTCTCCATAGTCTCTCTCTCTCCATAGTCTCTCTCTCTCTCTCCATAGTCTCTCTCTCTTCTCTCTCTCCATAGTCTCTCTCTCCATAGTCTCTCTCTCTTCTCTCTCTCCATAGTCTCTCTCTCTCTCTCTCCATAGTCTCTCTCTCTCTCCATAGTCTCTCTCTCTCTCTCTCCATAGTCTCTCTCTCTCCATAGTCTCTCTCTCTCTCTCCATAGTCTCTCTCTCTCTCCATAGTCTCTCTCTCCATAGTCTCTCTCTCTCTCTCCATAGTCTCTCTCTCTCTCTCTCCATAGTCTCTCTCTCTCTCTCTCTCCATAGTCTCTCTCCATAGTCTCTCTCTCTCTCTCTCCATAGTCTCTCTCTCTCTCCATAGTCTCTCTCTCCATAGTCTCTCTCCATAGTCTCTCTCTCTCTCTCCATAGTCTCTCTCTCTCCATAGTCTCTCTCCATAGTCTCTCTCTCTCTCCATAGTCTCTCTCTCTCTCTCTCTCTCTCCATAGTCTCTCTCTCTCTCTCTCCATAGTCTCTCTCTCTCTCTCTCCATAGTCTCTCTCCATAGTCTCTCTCTCTCTCTCTCCATAGTCTCTCTCCATAGTCTCTCTCTCTCTCTCCATAGTCTCTCTCTCTCTCCATAGTCTCTCTCTCCATAGTCTCTTTCTCTCTCCATAGTCTCTCTCTCTCTCCATAGTCTCTCTCTCTCTCTCTCTCCATAGTCTCTCTCCATAGTCTCTCTCTCTCTCTTCATAGTCTCTCTCCATAGTCTCTCTCTCTCTCTCCATAGTCTCTCTCTCTCCATAGTCTCTCTCTCCATAGTCTCTCTCCATAGTCTCTCTCTCTCTCTCTCTCCATAGTCTCTCTCTCTCTCTCTCCATAGTCTCTCTCTCTCTCTCTCTCCATAGTCTCTCTCCATAGTCTCTCTCCATAGTCTCTCTCTCTCTCTCTCTCCATAGTCTCTCTCTCTCTCTCTCCATAGTCTCTCTCCATAGTCTCTCTCTCTCTCTCTCTCCATAGTCTCTCTCTCTCTCTCCATAGTCTCTCTCCATAGTCTCTCTCTCTCTCTCTCTCTCTCCATAGTCTCTCTCCATAGTCTCTCTCTCTCTCTCTCTCTCCATAGTCTCTCTCCATAGTCTCTCTCTCTCTCCATAGTCTCTCTCCATAGTCTCTCTCCATAGTCTCTCTCCATAGTCTCTCTCACTTACTCTTTCTGTCTCTGTCTATCTGTCTGTCTGTCTGTCTCTCTCTCTCCATAGTCTCTCTCACTTACTCTTTCTGTCTCTCTCTGTCTGTCTGTCTATCTGTCTGTCTCTGTCTCTGTCGCTCTCTCTCTCTCTCTCTCTCTCTCTCCATAGTCTCTCTCACTTACTCTTTCTGTCTCTCTCTGTCTGTCTGTCTGTCTCTGTCTGTCGCTCTCTCTGTCTGTCTGTCTGTCTGTCTCTCTCTCTCTCACTCTCTCTCTCTCTGTACTAAATCGTTTTTCACGCCCTCAGATATAACTCCCATTCTGTCTGTCCGTCTGTCTGTCTGTCTGTCTCTGTCCTAAATCGTTTTTCACATCCTGAAATATAACTACCATTTTAAAAAAAATCCTATATAACAATATTCCGTTTCATTCGATGAGGTCAAGATGCTTGGGGAAAAAAAAAATTAATGTTCCGTTTAAACGTCCAGTAGAGTAAAAGAGCGGCTTCACCTCAGTGCAGAAAGAAGATCATAATCTCCGCCACTCCAGGGGTAAACTGGGACACCGCTTTCCTGTATGTGCATTAAAAAAAAATCAAAAAAATCAAATATTGTCATTAATGAATGAAAGGTTGGAATAACGCAGGCCAACGCACTTCTCCCTGTCTAAGGCCATGGGTGCAAATAAAAGCTTGAACTGCATGTCCATCCACCATTTCCATGGCACCAACAGCATTCTAAGTGTGTCTTCTTCTGGTTTGTTTTGTTTTTGGTTTCTTCTTCTTCTTCCTCTTCTTCTTCTTCATTCGTGGGCTGCAACTCCCACGTTCACTCGTATGTACACGAGTGGGCTTTTACGTGTATGACCGTTTTTACCCCGCCTTGTAGGCAGCCATACTCCCGCTTTCGGGGGCGTGCATGCTGGGTATGTTCTTGTTTCCAACGTGCGTATTTGATCTTCTGCTTGCGTCTACACACGAAGGGGGTTCAGGCACTAGCAGGTCTGCACATATGTTGACCTGGGAGATTGTAAAAATCTCCACCCTTTACCCACCAGGCGCCGTCACCGTGATTCGAACCCGGGACCCTTAGATTGAAAGTCCAACGCTTTAACCACTCGGCTATTGCG
>NC_134906.1:10913775-10916275 GCF_041734735.1 Babylonia areolata | reverse complement strand
ATAATTATTATTTATTTATTTATTTATGTAAACTTATCTATTATTTATTCACCTTTTTTTTTCTTTTCTTTTTTTTTCTCAAGGCCTGACTAAGCGCGTTGGGTTACGCTGCTGGTCAGGCATCTGCTTGGCAGATGTGGTGTAGCGTATATGGATTTGTCCGAACGCAGTGACGCCTCCTTGAGCTACTGAAACTGAAACTGATCTAAGTGGTCATGCCAGCAAAATGAGTTGTACAGTCTTTCTTTAAGTTCTTTGAAAAATAATCTCTCATGCCCACATCCAAACAGCCACACTTGCTCAAATCCATTTTCACACAGAACATTTTGAACTTTGGTCGCCTAAGTGACAGTACCATTTTCATGCATTTTTAACAACATTTTATATAAGCTCTCTTTGAAAATAATTGTTCAGGCTGATTCAGTAATCGAAACCAATATCTTATACACTTAATGACTGAATTAATCCATAATGGTTACCTGTCCATTTCCCCGTATACCATATCGTTAGGAGTCTTATCTGTGACATACAGCAGACGTTTACAAGCATAGAGCTGAATCCTTTCTACTTGTTCATATCTGTACAAATCCCCAAATTTCTGCTCCGTACAACAAAACTGGAACAACCTGCGTTTAAAAAAAAAATACATCAGCTGAATTGCAGTCTGTTCTATTCAAGGTTCTGATAATTTCTATTGTACTTCTCTTTGCTCTAACTGTAAGATCTTCCAGTGCTGTCGTCCAACCGTGTCATGTTGAAAAAAGGTTAGTCATAAGTATTTGTATGTATGGAACAACCTGCGTTTAAAAAAAAATACATCAGCTGAATTGCAGTCTGTTCTATTCAAGGTTCTGATAATTTCTATTGTACTTCTCTTTGCTCTGACTGTAAGCTCTTCCAGTGCTGTCGTCCAACCGTGTCGTGTTGAAAAAAGGTTAGTCATAAGTATTTTTATGTATTAACTATTTCCAATTTTATACCATTTTCCCCTCAGTCCTAAAAACCCACCCTTCCTAAACACTAACACCTTAGATTTGTCCATATTCACAGAGTGGAGTGATGGCCTAGAGGTAACGCGTCCGCCTAGGAAGCGAGAGAATCTGAGCGCGCTGGTTCGAATCATGGTTCAGCCGCCGATATTTTCTACCCCCTCCACTAGACCTTGAGTGGTGGTCTGGACGCTAGTCATTCGGATGAGATGATAAACCGAGGTCCCGTGTGCTAGCATGCACTTAGCGCACGTAAAAGAACCCACGGCAACAAAAGGGTTGTTCCTGACAAAATTCTGTAGAAAAATCCACTTTGATAGGACAAAAACAAATAAAACTGCACGCAGGAAAAAATACAAAAAAATGGGTGGCGCTGTAGTGTAGCGATGCGCTCTCCCTGGGGAGAGCAACCCGAATTTCACACAGAAAAATCTGTTGTGATAAAAAAGAAATACAAATACAAATACAAATAATCCCAATCTACGTGCAGATTGTTGAAGATTGTTTAGTTGGTTTTGCAAGCCAATCACTGTTGTGGATATGAGTGTAAGGTCATCAGCGAAAAGTAGTAACAAGAGAGGCAAGGCCTTCAAGACTCACTTGTGATACACTTAAAAAAATCCAAGCTTTTTATGTATTGAGTATAATTTCAAAATGTAATGTTTAAGATGAGAAAGATCAGTTTAAAGCAAATTAAGTCCCCTAGCATTAATTACAGAGTAACTTCCCCTTTTTTTTACTATCTGCACTAAAAACGTTTGCAAAATAAATAAAACTTCCATGCTTAGCAAAAGAAGTTCCTGTTTGAACAAAAAATGATAATAATGACTGCACTTGTTGTTGGGTCAGAATATCAGATCAAAGTGCCAAGTTTAGAGAATACAAAAAATATAAATATAACAGTAAATGTAGTTTGCATATAATTAGGCTTCATTTTTTGGGGGGTTGCCCATCCCAGAGGTGCAATATTGTTTTAAACAAGATGACTGGAAAGAACTGAATTTTTCCTATTTTTATGCCTAATTTGGTGTCAACTGACAAAGTATTTGCGGAGAAAATGTCAATGTTAAAGTTTACCACGGACACACAGACACACACACACACACACACACAGACATCCGAACACCGTGTTAAAACATAGACTCACTTTGTTTACACAAGTGAGTCAAAAATAAGTCAATCACCGCTGAGCTGATGGACAATCCATGTTTACCTTTCATGGTTATTCCATTTGCCAATTCATTTACTAGAATGTTGAATAGTGTTGGGCTCATAATACAACCTTGTTTCAAACCCTGCAGACAGAAAAGTAGTCAGAAAACCCACTCCCACTCATCACACATGACTGTACTGTTTCGTACATTGCTTGGATAATATGTGACAGAGAGAGAGAGAGAGAGGGGGGGGGGGGAAGGGAGAGAGGGAGAAAGAGAGAGAGAGAGAGAGAGAGAGAGAGAGAGAGAGAGATTTACAACACAATGATTCATATTGTTACGCATGTAAAAAGCAAT
>NC_134906.1:10906275-10908775 GCF_041734735.1 Babylonia areolata | reverse complement strand
AACTGAACCAGAAAAAATATTATGATGGTAATGATGATGATGATGATGATGATGATGATGATAAACACCACATTGAACTGAACCAGAAAAAAATGCTAAGATTGTAATGATGACAATGATGATGATGATGATGATGATGATGATGCTGGTGAGGATGATAAGCACCACACTGAACTGAAACCAGAAAAAAAATTACAATAGTAATAGGTTAATTCTCTCCATACGAACGGCGAAAGAGGCGACGTTAACAGCGTTTCACCGCAATTACCACCATCAAAATATTGCAAGCGGAAGGCTCTTATACTGAAGAGGTGAATGTTGACAAAGAATACCACAATTCTGACGACGGAAGCTAAAGGTTGGGCCGTTGAGACACCCACTGGACATCCGAGGGGTCTGTGTAGAGGAGAAGAGAGGACTGGCCGTACTGAGTGAGTTAATACTATGGTAGTAATGATGATGAAAATGAAATGACGATGCCATTACTACTCCTACCAACACACCATAATAGATACACAGGCATGTCACTGTAGTGGATTTAAGGGGATTTTTTTGTTTGTTTGTTTGTTTGTTTTATTATCATTTTATTATTTTTTTGTGCGCTTAGAGTTGACTTCATCAAGATTTTGCGCCTTATAAATATCATTATTATTATTAGTTGTTTAAAAAAAAAAGTATTTATCTATTATTATTTATTTATTTTTTATTTTTTGTTGTTATTTATTTATTTATTTATTTATTTATTATTATTATTATTATTATTATTATTATTATTATTATTATTATTATTTATTAATCAAAAAAAATTTTTTTTCTCAAGGCCTGACTAAGCGCGTTGGGTTACGCTGCTGGTCAGGCATCTGCTTGGCAGATGTGGTGTAGCGTATATGGATTTGTCCGAACGCAGTGACGCCTCCTTGAGCTACTGAAACTGAAACTGTGCAGAATTATGTCCCCTCATTTTGGGCTTAAACCGGGAAGACAGGGAGAGAGAGAGAAAAAAAAAATCTCCATCTGGTGGCCATGCCTGTACAGTAATATTAGCTGTTCCAGTTCACATTTAATTAAGCGAGGCTGCCGTTGGAAAAAAAAAACGTTTTGTCAATCCGAAGCAGGTTGATTTAAAAAGAGTTATGTTTTGCAGTATTTTTCACTTTTAAAAATTAAATCCGGATTAATGTCCCTTCTTATAGTCCTTCATCCTTCGTGGACTGCCACTTCCACGTTCATTCGTATGTATAGACGAGTGTTAACTCACTCAGTACGGCCAGTCCTCTCTTCTCCTCTACACAGATCCCTCTGAATGACCCAACCTTTAGCTTCCGTCGTCAGAACTGTGGTATTCTTTGTCAACATTCACCTCTTCAGTATAAGAGCCTTCCTCTTGCAATATTTTGATGATGGTAATTGGGGGTGAAACGCTGTTAACGTCGTCTCTTTCGCCGTTCGTATGGAGAGAGTTAACGATCTTCAGCAGTCCATTGCTAATGTATGACTTTTTCAACTCCTTGTTAAATAGTCCAGTTGGTTCGCTGTAAAAGTTGTTAGTTTTTCATTAGAAATATGTTATATTGTTATGATTTTTTGTTTACTTTTTAAACAAAACTTAAATCAATAATTTTCACACACACACACACACACACACACACACACACACACACACACACACACACACACACACACACACACACTCTTTCACTTACTTGTATGCGTACACAGTAATCCCTCCCCCCCTCCCCCTCCTCCCACTCGTTTTTTTTTTTCCTTCCCTCGTCTAATGTCACTTACAGTGGAAAGACGTTAACTCACTCAGTACGGCCAGTCCTCTCTTCTCCTCTACACAAACCCCTCGGATGTCCAGTGGGTGCTGAATGACCCAACCTTTAGCTTCCGTCGTCAGAATTGTGGTATTCTTTGTCAACATTCACGTCTTCAGTATAAGAGCCTTCCGATTGCAATATTTTGATGATGGTAATTGGGGTGAAACGCTGTTAACGTCGTCTCTTTCGCCGTTCGTATGGAGAGAGTTAAACTAAAGAACGAACGAACAACGAGTGGGCTTATACATGCATGACTTTTTTATTTTATTTTTTATCTCTGCCATGTAGACAGCCATACTCCGTTTTCGGAGGTGTGCATAGTGCTGGATAAAAGAACGTAAAAGAACCCACGGCAACAAAAGGGTTGTTCCTGGCAAAATTCTGTAAAAAAAAAAAAAAAAAAATCCACTTCGATGGGAAAAACAAATAAAAATGCGCGCAGGAAAAAAATACCACCACCCCCCGCACCCTCCTCCCCCCCGCCCCCCCAAAAAAAAGGGTGGCGCTGTCAGTGTAGCGACGCGCTCTCCCTGGGGAGAGCAGCCCGAATTTCACACAGAAAAATCTGTTGTGACAAATACAGATACAAGTACAAATATGTTCTTGTTTCCATAACCCACCGAACGCTGATAATTATGGACTGCAGGATCTTTAACGTGTTGTATTTAATCTTCTGCATG
>NC_134906.1:10888775-10898775 GCF_041734735.1 Babylonia areolata | reverse complement strand
CATTGAAACTGAACAAAAAAAATATCAATAAACACTTTCGTGATTCAGCAATCAATCTTTATTGGCAATTTTTTCATTGTTAAAGACATCTTTACAGTGGAAAAACCATATGCATATGATAGAAGAGATGTTCAAGAATCAAAATCCATCAAAAACCCAAATCATCAAAAATCATTTTGGTCTCTTTTGCACTGCTGTGTCCCCCCTTAACTCTCTCCATACGAACGGCAAAAGAGACGACGTTAACAGCGTTTCACCCCAGTTACCATCATCAAAATATTGCAAGCGGAAGGCTGTTATACTGAAGAGGTGAATGTTGACAAAGAATACCACAATTCTGGCGAGCGGAAGCTAAAGGTTGGGTCATTCAGACACGCCCTGGACATCCGAAGGGTCCGTGTAGAGGAGAAGAGAGCACTGGCCGTACTGAGTGAGTTAAGAACACTTAAATCTACCCGCAGGTCTTCAAACCCAAAGGCAAATTTACCCTTACTAGTAACCTGCCGATGGTGACTACCCACGAAGCAGAGGTAAACATGGTGAATCCTTTTCTTGCGTTGTTTTTCGTTGAAGGTAAAACAGGCTGTTTTTTTGCGGAGAGACTGTGTTTTTTTAGGGACACGGAAAAAGTTTTCCCGCTCGAAAGTTTTCATGACATTGAGCTTATCAACAAATTTCGTTTTCTGAGGACATGTTTGCGGCATCATTTGCACGGAGTAAGTCGTGTTCCACTTCTCGCATGATACCGTGACAGGACAGGATTGTTCAGCAAAGAGGGAACGTCATGACAGGACAGGATTGTTCAGCAAAGAGGGAACGCCATGACAGGACAGGATTGTTCAGCAAAGAGGGAACGCCATGACAGGACAGGATTGTTCAGCAAAGAGGGAACGTCATGACAGGACAGGATTGTTCAGCAAAGAGGGAACGCCATGACAGGACAGGATTGTTCAGCAAAGAGGGAACGCCATGACAGGACAGGACAGGATTGTTCAGCACAGAGGGAACGCCATGACAGGACAGGATTGTTCAGCAAAGAGGGAACGCCATGACAGGACAGGATTGTTCAGCAAAGAGGGAACGCCATGACAGGACAGGACAGGATTGTTCAGCAAAGAGGGAACGCCATGACAGGACAGGACAGGATTGTTCAGCACAGAGGTAACGTCATGACAGGACAGGATTGTTCAGCACAGAGAGAACGCCATGATAGGACAGGATTGTTCAGCAAAGAGGGAACGCCATGACAGGACAGGATTGTTCAGCAAAGAGGGAACGCCATGACAGGACAGGATTGTTCAGCAAAGAGGGAACGCCATGACAGGACAGGATTGTTCAGCAAAGAGAGAACGCCATGACAGGACAGGATTGTTCAGCAAAGAGAGAACGTCATGACAGGACAGGATTGTTTAGCAAAGAGGGAACGCCATGACAGGACAGGATTGTTCAGCAAAGAGGGAACGTCATGACAGGACAGGATTGTTCAGCAAAGAGAGAACGTCATGACAGGACAGGACAGGATTGTTCAGCAAAGAGAGAACGTCATGACAGGACAGGACAGGATTGTTCAGCAAAGAGGGAACGCCATGACAGGACAGGACAGGATTGTTCAGCAAAGAGAGAACGCCATGACAGGACAGGATTGTTCAGCAAAGAGAGAACGTCATGACAGGACAGGATTGTTCAGCAAAGAGGGAACGCCATGACAGGACAGGATTGTTCAGCAAAGAGAGAATGTCATGACAGGACAGGATTGTTCAGCAAAGAGAGAACGTCATGTTCAGCAAAGAGGGAACGCCATGACAGGATAGGATTGTTCAGCACAGAGGGAACGTCATGACAGGACAGGATTGTTCAGCAAAGAGAGAACGCCATGACAGGACAGGATTGTTCAGCAAAGAGGGAACGCCATGACAGGACAGGATTGTTCAGCACAGAGGGAACGCCATGACAGGACAGGATTGTTCAGCACAGAGGGAACGTCATGACAGGACAGGATTGTTCAGCACAGAGGGAACGTCATGACAGGACAGGATTGTTCAGCAAAGAGAGAACGTCATGACAGGACAGGATTGTTCAGCAAAGAGGGAACGTCATGACAGGACAGGATTGTTCAGCAAAGAGGGAACGCCATGACAGGACAGGACAGGATTGTTCAGCAAAGAGGGAACGCCATGACAGGACAGGACAGGATTGTTCAGCAAAGAGGGAACGCCATGACAGGACAGGATTGTTCAGCAAAGAGGGAACGCCATGACAGGACAGGACAGGATTGTTCAGCAAAGAGGGAACGCCATGACAGGACAGGATTGTTCAGCAAAGAGAGAATGTCATGACAGGACAGGATTGTTCAGCAAAGAGGGAACGCCATGACAGGACAGGATTGTTCAGCAAAGAGGGAACGTCATGACAGGACAGGATTGTTCAGCAAAGAGAGAATGTCATGACAGGACAGGATTGTTCAGCAAAGAGGGAACGCCATGACAGGACAGGACAGGATTGTTCAGCAAAGAGGGAACGCCATGACAGGACAGGACAGGATTGTTCAGCAAAGAGGGAACGTCATGACAGGACAGGATTGTTCAGCAAAGAGAGAATGTCATGACAGGACAGGATTGTTCAGCAAAGAGGGAACGCCATGACAGGACAGGACAGGATTGTTCAGCAAAGAGGGAACGCCATGACAGGACAGGATTGTTCAGCAAAGAGGGAACGCCATGACAGGACAGGATTGTTCAGCAAAGAGAGAACGCCATGACAGGACAGGATTGTTCAGCAAAGAGGGAACGTCATGACAGGACAGGACAGGATTGTTCAGCAAAGAGCGAACGCCATGACAGGACAGGATTGTTCAGCAAAGAGGGAACGTCATGACAGGACAGGACAGGATTGTTCAGCAAAGAGAGAACGCCATGACAGGACAGGATTGTTCAGCAAAGAGAGAACGTCATGACAGGACAGGACAGGATTGTTCAGCAAAGAGGGAACGCCATGACAGGACAGGATTGTTCAGCACAGAGGGAACGTCATGACAGGACAGGATTGTTCAGCAAAGAGGGAACGCCATGACAGGACAGGATTGTTCAGCAAAGAGGGAACGTCATGACAGGACAGGATTGTTCAGCAAAGAGAGAACGTCATGACAGGACAGGATTGTTCAGCAAAGAGGGAACGCCATGACAGGACAGGATTGTTCAGCACAGAGGGAACGTCATGACAGGACAGGACAGGATTGTTCAGCAAAGAGGGAATGCCATGACAGGACAGGATTGTTCAGCACAGAGGGAACGTCATGACAGGACAGGACAGGATTGTTCAGCACAGAGGGAACGTCATGACAGGACAGGATTGTTCAGTGCTCCGTCAGGTCTCCGCACTCAGCTCTTTTCAAGTCTGGCCTTAAAACCCACCTCTTCGCAAGATAGCCTCCCTTCCCTGCCTCTTCTCTTCAGTTTTAGAGTTATACATGCGTGTAAATGACTTGTGTGAAAGCGCTTATATATTTGTCTGCACAAGGTTCAGCGTCATATAAATACTATCATTGTTATTATTATTATTATTATTATTATTAGTAGTAGTAGTAGTAGTAGTAGTAGTAGTATTCTCCTCCCAACCCCGTACCTCCCCTACACCCACCCCCTTTTCCCATCCCGCCTCTTTGAACGTGAAATGGTTTGTCAAACTGGTGCTGTCATTTTTTCTGGATGTCGACTTCTCTCTCTCTCTCTCTCTCTCTCTCTCACACACACACACACAGAGGGAGAACTTACACACACACATGTGTGTTACCTTCAGTTTAACGTCTATTCACTATAAGTGTTTTTAGACGGAAAGGAGTAAAGAAGTGGATAAAGGAAAGAGAATGCATATTTGTGTAAAAAAAAAGTATTCATGTTATGTATCAGAGGAAAAGTTTGTAATAAGAAAAGGTCTAAAAGAGATTGTGGTGTGTATTGAATGAGGTGTCATGGGAAGGTGAATATGTATATGCATATCAACAAGTATTAACCTACAACAATGTAGATATAAATGCGTGTGTGTGTGTGTGTGTGTGTGTGTGTGTGTGTGTGTGTGTGTGTGTGTGTGTGTTCGTTCGTTCTTTAGTTTAACGTCTTTTCACTGTAAGTGATATTAGACGAGGGTAGGAAAAAAATCAAATGGGTGGAGGTAGGGGGGGGGGGGCATTACTGTGTACGCATGCGAGTACACACACCCACACAAACACACACACACACACTACACAAACCCACACAAACCCACACACACACACACACACACACTACACACAAACCCACACAAACACACACACACACACACACACACACACTACACACACATCCACAGAAGCACACAAACACACACACACCCTACACACACATCCACACAACCCCCCTCCAACCCCCCCCCCCACACACACACACCCCTCCCCCCCTCCTCCCACTCCCCCCCCCCCATCACACACACAGAGACAGAATGACTGACACACAGCAGTCTAATCAAATCGAAGACCATCTGGGTCGGAACCTATAACCCAGTAGAAGAACCAGACGCCAGCTCCGAAAACATCTTGAAATACCATCACGAAATGACCCCCCCCCCCTCCCCGCCCCCCCACACAGCCCCTCCCCTCCCCTCCCCTCCCCTCCCCCCCACACACTCACCACCACCCACACCCCGCCCCGCTCCGCTCCCCTCCCCCTCCCTCTCTCTCTCTCTCTCTCTCCAAAGTCTTCAGGCAAACTCGTCGCGTGCCTACGAAATATCACCTCTTTAGCCCTGCTGCTGCTAACACTACTAGGCTGAGTGGAAAAAAAAAAAAAAAAAAAAAAAAAAAAAAGAATCGCTCTGCGCCCCTCCCTCCCCTCACCCCCCCCCCCCCTCACCCCCCCCCCCACCCCCCCCTCCGTCGCGATTCTACTCAAGGTGTTAGGGTGGGGGGGGGGGTTGTTGTTGTTGTTGTTGAGGTTTTTTTTGCTCCCATGTCAGATCTTCCTCCCCGGTGTTTGTGAGAAGAGAAAGTTAGGGTAGGGACGGGGTGGGGGCTTGGTGGGTTGGGGGTGGGTGGGGGGTGGGGGTGGAGGTGGAGGGGATTTAGGGGGTGGGTGAATAGGGTTGGTGGGGTGGGGTGGGGTGGGGTGGTGGTGGTGGTGCTCAAGTGAGGGAAGTGGGAGGAAAGGAATGATTGTATGTGAGAGAACGAACGAACGAACGAACGAAGTTGTTTTTTTTTTTAATTGAGGGAAGTGGAATAAGCATACATGTGCTTTTTTTTCATCCAGTCGTCAGGGCAAATGGAAAAATAAAATGAATCAAAACATCCACAAAGTAGCAAAGAGATGAAGAAATAAAGACATGACATTCACATACACATTTAAACATGCACATCTACATAATCCTGATACAAACATCATATCATGAAAGAGAAAGATCACCCCCCCCCCCCTCCAAAAAGACAAAAGAAACACACAGACCCTCCCAAGCCACTCGTCCCCACTTCCGCCCCCCCCAGCCCCCCCCCCCCCCCCCCCCCCCCCGCCAAAAAAAAAAAAAAAAGTATGCAGGACACTGATTGTGGTTGTATATCATTAAGTAGTGCGATAGCGGTTAGATATACAATTAAACTATATATGCGTATTCAATAAGATAAAGTCAAGTTAAGTAGGATTGGTGTGTATGGTTATGTTTTTTTTGAATTCTTGAATGCTTTGCTGAACATTAAAATTGGATGGAATATTGTTCCATAAACAGCCTCCTGAATAAATGAGACTGGATTTAAACACACACACACACACACACACAGAGAGGGTGTAGTGTGTGCGTATGTGTGTGTGTGTGTGTGTGTGTGTGTGTGTGTGTGTGTGCGTGCGTACGTGTGTGTGTGTGTGTGTGTGTGTGAGAGAGAGTGTGTGTGTAGTGTGTGCGTATGTGTGTGTGTGTGTGCGTGTGTGTCGTATAGTGTGTGTGTGTGTGTGTGTGTGTGTGTGTGTGTGTGTATGTGTGTGTGTTTGTGTGTGTGTGTGTGTGTGTGTGTGTGTTTGTGCGCGCAAGTGTGTGTCGTGTAGTGTGTGTATGTGTGTGTGTGTGCGTGTGTGTGTGCGAGTTGGGGGAAGTACCAGATCAATTTATCAATCAGTTCTTTTTTGTTGTTGTTGATGTTGTTGTTGTTCATTGGACGACATGTCAGTTGGTCAGCAGATCAACCGTTCCGGTAAATGACGCTGTGGAATAGTGCAATTTAGTTCAATACAGCCACAGTTCAGTACAATTTAGTTCAATAGAGCCACAGTTCAGTACAATTTAGTTCAATACAGCCACAGTTCAGTACAATTTAGTTCAATACGGCCACAGTTCAGTACAATTTAGTTCAATACGGCCACAGTTCAGTACAATTTAGTTCAATACAGCCACAGTTCAGTACAATTTAGTTCAATACAGCCACAGTTCAGTACAATTTAGTTCAAAACAGCCACAGTTCAGTACAATTAGTTCAAAACAGCCACAGTTCAGTACAATTTAGTTCAATACAGTCACAGTTCGGTACAATTTAGTTCAAGACAGCCACAGCACAGTACAATTTAGTTCAAAACAGCCACAGTTCAGTACAATTTAGTTCAATACAGCCACAGCACAGTACAATTTAGTTCAATACAGCCACAGTTCAGTACAATTTAGTTCAATACAGCCACAGTTCAGTACAATTTAGTTCAATACAGCCACAGTTCAGTACAATTTAGTTCAATACAGCCACAGTTCAGTACAATTTAGTTCAATACAGTCACAGTTCAGTACAAAAGTAAAGTATGCTACACCACAAATAGTAAAGAGTGGTAACTCTCTCCATTCACAAGGTACACAACTTCAAGTCAGTGCTGCTTACGCTGCCGATTCAGCTAGCACAGAGGTAAATAAAAGGTACATTGGAACAAAACCCAGACACTTCCTCAAAAAAGGAAGCGCCGGGTCTGTCCTTATTAAATCCATCATCTGACATGTGCACACAGCAGCAAAGACAGAAGAAATGTGCAAACACAAAAAAATACACCACGCTACACTTCACAACATTTTACTACACTGCTTAACAAGAGAGGCAAGGCCTTCAAGACTCACTTGTGATAAATTACGTCCCCTAGCCTTAATTACAGAGTAATTTTCCTTTTTTACTATCTGCACCAAAACGTTTGCAAAATAAATAAAAAAATTCCATGCTTAGCAAAAGAAGTTCCTGTTTGAACAAAAAATGATATTAATGACTCCTCTTGTTGTTGTGTCAGAATAAGAGGTCAAAGTGCCAAGTTTAGAGAATACCAAAAATATAAATATAACAGTAAATGCAGTTTGCATATAATTAGGCTTCTTTTTTTTTCTTTTTTTTTGTGCCCATCCCAGAGGTGCAATATTGTTTTAAACAAGATGACTGGAAAGAACTGAATTTTTCCTATTTTTATGCCAAATTTGGTGTCAACTGACAAAGTATTTGCAGAGAAAATGTCAATGTTAAAGTTTACCACGGACACACAGACACACGGACACACACACACACACACACACACACACACACACAGACAACCGAACACCGGGTTAAAACATAGACTCACTTTGTTTACACAAGTGAGTCAAAAATCAATGACAGATGAAAAATTGATCAGCTATTCTTTACTCCTACTGCTTTGCCAAGAGTTGGTAAATGAATGAATAAACAGATGGAAAAAAAAACACACACAAAAAAAAACAACAACAACAACAACCCCTCACTCACTGACTAATAAGCTAACTAAATTTACTCAATCAACTGACCAGCCAACCAATCAAATAACCAACTAACTTCTACTTCTTCTTCTTCTTCTTGGCATCTGCTTGGCAGATGTGGTGTAGCGTATATGGATTTGTCCGAACGCAGTGACGCCTCCTTGAGCTACTGAAACTGAAACTTCTTCTTGTTCTTCGTTCGTGGGCTGCAACTCCCACGTTCACTCCTAATTATGTACACGAGTAGGCTTTTTACGTGTATGACCGTTTTTTTTTTTTTTTTTTTTTAACCCCCGCCATATAGGCAGCCATATTCCGTTTTCAGGGGGTAACCAACTAACTAACTAACTAACTGACTGACAAATTACAAATTACAATAAAGATACACAAAATAAAAAATAAAAAAAGATAAGTAAACATTGGCTAGAACCATCTTTTGGAAGAAGAAGGTTGATTAATTAAGGCGCCGGGGGGGGGACACCTTTGACAAGGGAGCACTTCTAGCAAGTCACCGGCAGACAGACAGACAGAGAGAGGGGCGTGTGGGGGTAAGGGAGGAGGGGTTGCAAAGGGAGGGAAGTCGCGTGCAGGGTGTAAATTTGTGTTTCACAGAGAGAGAGAGAGAGAGAGAGAGAGCGCGTCGAGACTCTGAGTGAGTTTATGTGCCAAGAATACGACCGCATTAGATTTGAGAACCACCTTTTCAACAGAGGGCCCAAATTCAATTGCCGATACGTTTGAATTGCTGTAAAGGAGGAACGACTTGTTCGAGTTGTAGCTTCTGTTTGAAAAGAGAATTCAGTTTGTACGGAGGGAGGGGGGGAGGGCAGGGGAGGGGAGGGGGGAAAGGGAGAGAGGAGGGGGTAGGGGGGTAGGGGGGGTGGGGAGGGGGTGGGTGGGGGGGGGGGGGGGGAGTTGGGATTGATCTTGGAACGCAGAAATGCGGATTTTTTTTTTTTTTTTTTTTTTTTTTTTTTTACGATGTCTATCCTTATCTTCGTCTTATTTGTGTTTTTTTTTCTTTTCTTTTTTCTTTCTTTCTCTCTTCCCTTCTTTTTTTTTCTTTTTCTTTTTTCTTCTTTTTCTTCTTTTCTTCTTCTTCTTCCTGCTATCTCTTCGACGTATTTCTTTCTCTTCTTTGTTTGCCTTTTTCTGATGCGAATATATTGGATAAAAGTTAGAGCGCCATAGGATGTCGGCGTGGAAATCTAGTTTTCACTGGTGTAGTTGTTTTTGTGTTTGTGTTTTTTGTCTTTTTCTTCTTCTTCTTCTTCTTCTTTTGACGCGAATGAGTTCAGTCAGGGGCCATAGAATGCAGAAATCTTGTTTTACTTGGTCTAGTGCCTGATTGTCGTCTTTGTTTGTTTTGTTTTGTTTTGTTTTGTTTTGTATTAGTGTCTTAAAAAAATTTTTTTTTCTTTATTTCTTTTCTTTTTTTCTTTCTTTTCATTTTCTATCTGTCTGTCTGTCTTTTAAATTTATTTATCTATCTCTCTATCTCTCTATCTATCTATCTGTCTGTCTGTCTGTCTGTCTGTCTTTTCTTTTAAAAATTTTCTTTCTATCTATCTATCTATCTGTTCTTTTTTAAATTTTCTATCTATTCTTTTCTTTTTTCTTTATTTTCTTTTTCTATCTATCTATCTATCTATCTATCTATCTATCTATCTATCTATCTAGTTTTCACTGGTGTAGTTGTTTTTGTGTTTGTATTTGTGTTTTTTTGTTTTTGTCTTTTTTTTTCTTTTCTTCTTTTGACGCGAATGAGTTCAGTCAGGGGCCATAGAATGCAGAAATCTTGTTTTACTTGGTCTAGTGCCTGATTGTCGTCTTTGTTTGTTTTGTTTTGTTTTGTTTTGCTTTGTATTAGTGTGTCTTTTTCTCTCTCTCTCTTTCTTTCTTTCTTTTCTTTTCTTTTTCTTATTTTCTTTATTTCTTTTCTTTTTATCTTTCTTTTCATTTCCTATCTGTCTGTCTGTCTTTTAAAATTTTTGTATGTATGTATGTATGTATGTATGTATGTATGTATGTATGTATGTATGTATGTATGTATCTGTCTGTCTGTCTTTTCTTTTTTAAATTTTCTTTCTATCTATCTATCTATCTATCTATCTATCTATCTATCTTTCTTTCTTTTCTTTTTAAAATGTTCTATCTATTCTTTTCTTTCTTTCTTTTTTCTTTCTTTTTCTATCTATCTATCTATCTATTTTTCACTGGTGTTGTTGTTTTTGTGTTTGTGTTTGTGTTTTTG
>NC_134906.1:10878775-10881275 GCF_041734735.1 Babylonia areolata | reverse complement strand
ACAAACTTCTTAAGATATCCATTCTCGCTAATTTTTTTTCTCTCTATGTTGTTTTGAAAATTATGCATCTCACAATTTTATATTTTGACAAAGTGAAAACATTCTCAAAACCAGAACTAAAGTCTGCAAGTCGTGCTTTCAAATTAGTGTCACTTAAAAAACAACAACCAAACAAACAAAAAAACAAAAAAAATACACAAAACAACAACAACAACAACAAGAAAACACACATGCAGTTACACAGATACACACACACACACACACACACACACACTCCAGACATATACAACACACACACACACACACACACACACACACACTCACACACCAGACATATACAACACACACACACACACACACACACACGCACACACACACACCACAACACACATACATACACACACACAACAACACACACACCACAACACACACACACACACACACCAGACATATACAACACACACACACACACACACCCACACACACACACACACACACACACTCACACCACAACACACATACATACACACACACCACAACACACACACCACAACACACACACTCACACACACACAGACACACACACTCACACCACAACACACATACATACACACACACCACAACACACACACCACAACACACACACTCACACACACACACACACACAGACACACACACACAGACACACACACACACCACAACACACACACACACACACACACACACACACACACACACCACAAAACACACACACACACACACCACAACACACACACACACACACACACACACACACACAACACACACACACACACACACACAACATACACACACCACAACACATACACACACACACACCACAACACACGCACACAACACACACACACTCTCCTCCCCCCCCCCCTCCCCCTCTTCTCTCCTTCTGCCACACCAAATACCACCACCACCACCACCCCGCCACCCACCCCCACCCCCTCACACGCACACTCTCACCCCCTGCCTTACGTTACCCTGCCCCCCCCCCCCACACCTCCCCCACACCCCCCCCCCACACACCACCACCACCACCCCCCACCCCCCTCTCTTCCAAGACCACCCCTTCACCACCACCACCACCACCACCCCACCAGCACCAGCTTCCAGGACAGCACACTCTGTGTAGTATACAGTGGCTCGACGAACTCAAACAGCGGGAGATTACCAACACCCCCCCCCCTCCCCACGCCCCCCCACCCCCAAAGACAACCGCTGCCACAGTGGCAGTTTGTGGGCAAGACCACGTTCTTTCTCTCTCTCTCTCTCTCCCTCTCTCTCTCTTTCTCTTTCACTAGCAGCCAGCTGGGATGGTGATGGTGGTGGTGGTGGTGGTGGAGGTGTAGGGAGGGTTGTCGGGGGGGGGGGGGACATGGTTGTGGTTGGTTGGTTGGTTGGTTAGGGGGTCAGAGTAGGGGGGGGGAGGGGGGTGTGCGGAGTGTGTGTGTGTGTGTGTGTGGGGGGGGGGTGGAGGTGGGAGAGGGCACGGAGCTGAGCTCACACCTGTTCTCTTGTTCGACCTGGACCGCTTCAAAGGACAGGCCCGCCACTACCCCACCCTAGGGGGGTGAAGGGGGGGTGGGGGGGGGCTAGCCACCCACCATCGCACCTACCACCCACAATACTCTCCCCCCGTCCCCCCCACCCCCCCGTCCCGGCAGTCGCAGTCGCAGTCGCACACACACACAGAGGTACGCCCGCATTCACACACATTCACACACACAGAGTCACAGACACCGACACACAGACGCGGACACAGACACACACACTCTCTCTCTCTCTCTCTCTCGCTCGCGCTTGCAAACACACACACACACACACACACACGCGCGCGCACACACACAGACATATACACACACGCACACACACTCTCTCTCATGCACACACGCACACACACACTCTCTCTCTCTCTCACTCACACACACTCTCTCTCTCTCTCTCTCTCACTCTCTCTCTCTCTCTCACTCGCGTGCGCACACACGAACGCACACAAACTCTCTCGCACACACACACACACACACACGTGCACGCACGCGCACGCTTGCACACACACACACACACACACACACACACACACACACACACACACACACACAAACTCTCTCTCGCACACACACACACACACACACACACACACACACACACAAACTCTCTCTCGCACACACACACACACACACACACACGCGCACGCTTGCACACACACACACACACACACACACACACACACGCGCACACACACACACACACACACACACACACACACACACTCCCTCTCTCTCTGTACGTCTCTTTGTCCGCCCACACTCCCACTACCTCCTCTGCCTCTCTCTCTTGGCTATTCCAGTGGGTCGAGGACGCTGCACCCAGTCACACTGTCCTAGTAACCCATACAACCCTTTAGTCAGCCAGCAGTGTGCAGGACTTTGGCTTGGAAGCCAGATTCTCCCAGGCTGCTGGCTAGATCAGC
>NC_134906.1:10868775-10873775 GCF_041734735.1 Babylonia areolata | reverse complement strand
CCAAATCCATCCATATGCAGAACAATTGTTACACATGGCATCCCGCTTGTTGTCACAACAGCGCACATTTCCATCATATCATGCTTCTTGACTTCTTGTTACGTGAACCCCTCGTCCCCCTCCTGCCGACTCCTTCCCCCATGTGTCCCCATACCATTCTAAATAGATATGACTATGTTTAATCTTTCGCCAGTTACAGAGTCAATCATGGATGATGTTTTCCTTTCAGTATTTGTCGCTTTCTTTAATTTTGTTGTTGTTGGTGGTGGTGATGGTTTATTTGTTGTTGTTGCAAGTATCGAAATATCGGGGAGGGTGGGGGAGGGTTGGGGTTAACTTGCACATGCGCATGAAGTATGAGTTGTTTGTTTTTCTTTGTAATTATAAACCCCTGTGGTTGCTCACACATGTGCCGGATCAACTGATAAGTTGCCTTGCCCATTGATATTAGTGCCACTGATACGATTGAGGAGTCCTGATTTTTCTCTCTATATATAATAGCTTTCATTTGTCATTATATATTATTAGCCTGTTATCATAAGGTGAAATTGTTATCTACCCCATAATTTGCTCATTTAATTGGTTCCGCTTGATTGATTGTTTCATTTCTTATAGTGTTTGATCTTCAGAATTTACTCTTCTTTTTTTTTTCTTTTCTTTTTTTTTCTCAATTTGATTGCTATCTACTTGACATTATTATTTTTGTTACTTTTCCCATATAATCTAGATTGTCCTGTGTCTTGTTTACTGAATTTTTCATTACTTATATTGTCAGCTTAAGATAATCATGAATGCTAACACACCCCAGACGTGCGATGCATGGCCATTGGGAGAAGGTTTGAGAGTAGGCTTTCTTAATATCAATCATATAATTAATAAGTTATCTGATGTTTCTGATATATTGAATAATTTTGGAAAAAACTTTCACATTTTTGGATTTGGTGAATCAAGATTATCAGAACATATGTCAGACTCTGACCTAACCATACCTGGATATAATGTCGTTCGTAAGGATTCTTTCAATCCAAAGGAAACAGGTTTACTTATTTATGTACATGAACATATTAGATTCAAAAGAATTCAATCACTCGAAAACCACCATGTTGAATCAGTATGGATCCAGGTACACTTTAAAAAATCGGAACCGTTTCTTATAGGCTTTATCTATAGGAATCCTGCAGAGCACGTTGACTGGATGGATAAGTTCACGCTAATGATGGAAGACGCTTCTCTGCTCTCAAATGAAATTATTTTATTGGGTGACTTTAATATAGATTTACTGAAATGTAATTTGAACTGGAAACAAACATACGAATCCTTTCATCTCAATCAGTTAATCGACAAACCAACACGAATCACTCGCACTTCACAAACACTCATCGACCACATATACACAACTTCCACAAAGACTATTTCTGAAATATGCTCTCCAACCTTTGGCTGTAGCGACCACTTTCCAGTTTGTATCACATGGTCTAAAAAAGGTATCAAGATACCAAAAAACTGTCATAAAGTTATCACATACAGAAGTTATTCAAAATTTGACCCTGATTCATTCTTGATGGACCTGATGAACTCTCCTATGTCTCTCGTTTATCAGTTTACTGATCCAGATGAAGCGTTTGAAATATGGTATCATAATTTCCTCAACATTTACAACAAACACGCCCCATTCAAAACTAAACGTGTAAAAACCAGTCTGAAAAAGCCTTGGATAACGGGAGACATAGAAGACGCCATCGATTTCAGAGATTTTCTTTTATCAACTGGAACCCGAGAAGATTTTCAAAAGCAAAGAAATGCAGTAAATAACATGAAACGTTTAGCGAAAAAGAAATATTTTCAAAAGTTGATCACTTCAAAGTCTGATAGTAAGTCTTTGTGGAAAGCCATAAATCAGTTGAAAAATAAGAATAGAGCCACACAAATTACATCACTCACAGACATATCCACAGATAGACTTAACTCACATTTCTGTAACATAGCTACTTCAATTATAAAATCAGACAAATCAAACCTTAACTCTTTAGATGCTCTGTTAAAATTCTGTCAATCAAAAAATATTTCATCCACATTAGATATTCCTTTGATATGTGTACATGAAGTTTATAATGCTCTGACCCATTTAAAACAAACTAGTACAAGAGGTCTTGATGGCATAGACGGAAAAATATTAAAACTCTCAGCTCCTATAATAGCAGAATCCCTCACATACATATATAATTTAAGTATTACAAAAAATAAGATTCCCAAAACGCTCAAAACTGCTAAAGTTATTCCTATATATAAGAATGGTGATCGATCTGAACCATCAAACTACAGACCAATTTCTATTTTGCCAATATTATCAAAACCCCTGGAAAATCATATAAATAAACATATTCTTAAGCATTTTAATAATTTTGACTTGTTCCATCCAAACCAGTCTGGATTTAGAGCTAATCACTCATGTCATTCTGCACTAACAAATTTAGTAGATCAATGGCTTACTAACATTAATAATAACGAAATTACTGGAGCCCTTGTTGTCGACTTTATGAAGGCTTTTGATGTGATTGATCATTCTCTCCTCCTGAAAAAACTAAAGATTTATGGTTTGTCTTTGAATACATTAGAACTTATCTCATCTTTTCTCTCTGAAAGAAAACAACTTGTGTCCACAAATGGTTCAAAATCAATGTTATTACCAATTAACTATGGTGTACCTCAAGGTTCTGTTTTGGGACCTATCTTATTTTCTGCATATATTAACGACCTACCCTTATCTATCAAGACACCATGTGAAATGTTTGCTGATGACACCACCATTCATACTAGTCATACTAACCTATGTATCGTATCTCTTTCTCTTCAGGAAAGTATTGACCGATTGATTGAATGGTCCGAACTAAACCACATGTGTCTCCATCCTAAAAAAACAAAATTCCTAATAATCACAACAAGACAAAAACGTCAAAATATATCCATAAACTGTTCGCCTATTTTCATCAAAGGTGACAAGATTGAAGAAGTTGACCACCATAAAATCCTTGGCATCACTATCGATAATAATTTGTCATGGTCACATCATATTTCTCTGTTATGCAAACAGGTATCAAAAAATATCTATCAACTGTCTAGAATCAAACACTTTTTGGATCTTCACTGCCGAAAACTATTTGTCAGTACTTATATAGAATCACACATTAACTATGCTTCGACAGTGTGGGATTCGGCGAGTGACAGTATTATAAAACCTCTATTGAGTCTGCATAGAAGAGCTGTAAAATTGATTCTTTTAAAATCTTCATCATTGACTGTATCTGATTATAAAGCTCTCGATATCCTCCCACTGAAAACAAAACTTCTATTTAACAAAGGTCTATTTATGTTCAAAATCATGTCTGGATTTGCTCCCCTCTCGCTGAAGAATAAATTTGTAATCAACACTCATCGTCATCTTCATAAAGTTATGGTACCACTTCCAAGGATCGATCTTTTTAAATCTAGTCTGTCTTATTCAGGGGGCTGTTTATGGAATGAATTATTATCCTGCCTCAATGTAAACACTGTAAAAAGCATCCCTAACTTTAAAAACATATATCGTGCACATTTATTGAAAAACATGTGATTATGTGACACATATCAATTATAAACAAAAAATCATGTATAGATTGTCAATATATATACGCCTCTCTCCTCCCCTGTCAGTCTCTATGTCTCTCCACTGTCACTGTCACTATATCTGTCTGTTGTCAGCCTCCCCTGCCTTCTTTACTCTTCCTCTTGTCCATTCTTCCTTCCGCTCTCCACCACGCCCCTACCCTATTGTCCTCGTTGTTATTCATCTATCGCGATATTGTATTGTACATACGTTCTATGTTATGTTTGCACATGCTTATGCAATTTTGACGTTGATGTTGTGAATTGACTCTCGCTTTTTTTTTTTTTTTTTTTTTTTTTTTAATTTGTTGCTTTTTTTCCAATTATTATTCATGCCCAGAGGGCTGGATGTAAAAAAGTACTTTGTGCTTACTCCTTTACCCTCGTAAAATAAAATTTCGTTCGTTCGTTCGTTCGTTCGTTCTCTTTCTCTCTCACTCCCGCCTCTCTCTCTCTCTTTCTCCTTCTCTCTCACTCCCGCCTCTCTCTCTCTCTTTCTCTTTCTCTCTCTCTCTCTCTTCCTCCTTCACTCTCACTCCCGCCTCTCTCTCTCTCTTTCTCTTTCTCTCTCTCTCTCTTTCTCCTTCTCTCTCACTCCCGCCTCTCTCTCTTTCTCCTTCTCTCTCACTCCCGCCTCTCTCTCTCTCTCTCTTCCTCCTTCTCTCTCTGTCTCTTCCTCCTTCTCTCTCACTCCCGCCCCTCTCTCTCTCTTTCTCTCTCTCTCTCTCTTTCTCCTTCTCTCTCACTCCCGCCTCTCTCTCTTTCTCCTTCTCTCTCACTCCCGCCTCTCTCTCTCTCTCTTCCTCCTTCTCTCTCTCTCTCTTCCTCCTTCTCTCTCACTCCCGCCCCTCTCTCTCTCTTTCTCTCTCTCTCTCTCTTTCTCCTTCTCTCTCACTCCCGCCTCTCTCTCTTTCTCGTTCTCTCTCACTCCCGCCTCTCTCTCTTTCTCGTTCTCTCTCACTCCCGCCTCTCTCTCTTTCTCCTTCTCTCTCACTCCCGCCTCTCTCTCTTTCTCCTTCTCTCTCACTCCCGCCCCTCTCTCTCTTTCTCTTTCTCTCTCTCTCTTTCTCCTTCTCTCTCACTCCCGCCTCTCTCTCTTTCTCCTTCTCTCTCACTCCCGCCTCCCTCTCTTTCTCCTTCTCTCTCCTTCTCTCTCTCTCTCTCTTTCTCCTTCTCTCTCACTCCCGCCTCTCTCTCTCTCTCCTTCTCTCTCACTCCCGCCCCTCTCTCTCTCTCTTTCTCCTTCTCTCTCACTCCCGCCCCTCTCTCTCTCTCTTTCTCCTTCTCTCTCACTCCCACCCCTCTCTCTCTCTTTCTCTTTCTCTCTCACTCCCGCCCCTCTCTCTCTCTTTCTCTTT
>NC_134906.1:10836275-10848775 GCF_041734735.1 Babylonia areolata | reverse complement strand
GTTTCATTTGATGTATTTTTTGTATTTGTATTGTTTTTTTTATCACAACAGATTTCTCTGTGTTAAATTCGGGCTGCTCTCCCCAGGGAGAGCGCGTCACTACACTGAGAGCGCCACCCTTTTTTTTTGTATTTTTTCCTGCGTGCATTTTTTTCCTATCGAGGTGGATTTTTCTACAGAATTTTGCCAGGACTGACAACCCTTTTGTTGTCGTGGGTTCTTTTACGTGCGCTAAGGGCATGCTGCACACGGGATCTCGGTTTATCGTCTCATCCGAATGTCTCTGTGTCTTGCAATGTATTTCTCTCTCTCTCTCACACACACACACACACACACACACACACACACACACATATATATATATATATATATATATATATATATATATATATCCCCGCAAACACACACACACTCACACACACACGCGCACACACTCACAAGCACACACACACACACACACACACACACACACACACACACACACACACACACACACACACACACACACAAATACACATTCCCTTTTTCCTTAACTCAAATCTTTTTTTTGTTATGAGGCTTCCTCTCTCACTTATAGTTCTTTGACACAAGCAGCTAGATTAACTTTCAGCCCACCTGTTCTCCTATCATTCCTTCTTTTGCATGCAACTCACCTCTCTCCCTCTAGTCTCCTCCACCACCTTCCTCCCCCCCTTCTCTCTCTCTCTCTCTCTCTCTCTCTCTCTCTCTCTTCACCTGTCTGCTTGTGATGCCTATATTTAAATATTTGTCTTTTTTTTTTCTTCACATTATGATTTACCTTTTAGACATATTATGCTGAACACGACAGACTCGATTTTAGAATTTGATGCAGGCATGCGAAGACCCAGTTGATTGCATATCGATGTTTGTGCAAATGAAAAAAAAAAAAAGAAAAAAAGAAAAGAAAAGAAAGGTGGGATGGTGGGGAAGGGAGGAATGAGGCGGGTGGGTGGGGAGGGAATGTGGAAGGACGGGAGGGGGGGGGGGTGCACGAAGAGTAAAAAGAACAAGATAAACGATTATTTGGGGTGTTTTTTTTGGTTTTGTTTTGTTTCTTGTTTTTTTGGGGGGACGGCGGGGTATGGGGGGTGGGGGTGGGGGTGGGGGTTGTTTTGTTTAAAATAATCCGGCGTATCAACGAAATAAACCGTTAATGATTCAGAAATACGGCTTAATCCGGAAAACTTCCTTACACTATTATTGGTATGACTGTGAAGTGGGTTTTTTTTTCCTTGCTATGTTTGATTTAATCCAAATTTGGTATCTGATGGCAGACAAAAGTATTTCCAGAGAAAATGACAATGTTAAAATTTACCCACGGACACAGACACAGACACGCAAAGACACACACAGACAGATGACAATGTTAAAGTTTACTCACGGAAACACACAGACACACAGACACAGACACACACACACACCACACACACACACGCACACGCACACAAGAACACAAAAAAAAATTCAATTTGTTTATAGAAGCGAATCAAAAAGGAACCCGCAAAGGGCAGTTCGTCGAAACCTTTCCGTTTCAACCCCTCCCACCTCATTCCTTTTACTGATTTATTAAGTCAGTCTGAATTTTCATTGATTGTGATTTAGCCTAATTTATCATCACCTTATAGCAACACAAATCTTTAAAGCTCGTTCTGCTCACCGTGAATGTCACGTAGTAAAGAACCCACAGCAACAAGCCAGTTGTCTTTGGTGTTGATGATGCGTTGTATTGAATTTATTGTATTGTATTACTCTTTTTGTCACAACAGATTTCTCTGTGAAATTCGGGCTGCTTTCCCCAGGGAGAGAGCGCGCGTCACTACACTGACAGTGCCACCCATTTTCTTTTCTTTTTGTGTGTGTGTGTGTTTGGTTGTTTTTTTCTGCCTGCAATTTTATTTGTTTTTCCTACTGAAGTGGATTTTTCTACCAACTTTAGCCAGGGACAACCCTTTTGTTGCCGTGGGTTCTTTCACGTGCGCTAAGTGCATGCCGCACACAGGATCCCGGTATATCTTCTCATCAGAATGACTAGCGTCCAGACCATCATCACTCAAGGTCTAGTGAAATCGGAGAAAAAAAAGGCGACTGCCGGTGTGATTCGAACCAGTGCGCGCAGATTCTCTCGCGTTACCTCAAGGCCATCAATCCACCTTGTCTTGTAATAAGTAATAAGTTTTGTGCTGTTGTATTCATCATCATCATCATCGTCATCATCTGCCTCAATAACGATCGTTTTTGCTCGTCGCTGTGTAACAAGTCGTGCATCAGCCCTATTAGTCTGAAACAGTCGTTCATTAATTCATCCGTGAAACAAATTTTGTTCGGTGGTTTATCTAACTTTGCAAGGTCTAGTGGAGGGGGAGAAAATACTGGTGACTATGGGATTCGAACCAGTGCGCTCAGATTCTCTCGCTTCCTTGGCGGATGCGTTACCTCTAGGCCATCACTCCACAGGCCAATACGCCATGTTGTAGGGGAAAAAAAAGAATTAAAAAAAAAAAGTGTTAGGTAAAGGATTCAACACTCAGACACTCAGATGGAAATCGGCAAAAGAAATAAAAATTGAATTTGTATTTTTGTCAACAGATTTCTCTGTATGAAATTCGGGATGCCCCCCCCCCCCCCTCTTACGTAGCCCTTTCCTTGTCTGCAACTGTGTTTTACTTCTTTTTTCTTTTCTTTTATATATATATATATATATATATATATAACATTTTCCCAAGGACAGCCCTTTTTGTTGTCATGGGTACTTTAACGAGCGCTAAGTGCGTGCTGCACACTGGGACCTCGGTGAATCAAATCGTCTCATCCGAAGTACCAGCACCAAACAAAACACCACCAATCAAGGTCCGGTGGAGTGAGGGGGGGATGCGAGTGGATCGATATTTGTATTTGTGTTTGTATTTTTTTATGACAACAGATTTCTCTGTGTGAAATTCAGGCTGCTCTCCCCAGGGAGAGCGCATCGCTACACTACAGCGCCACCCATTTTTTTTTGGTAATTTTTCCTGCGTGCAGTTTTATATATTTTTCCTGTTGAAGTGGATTTGTTTTGTTTTTTTTAACTGAATTTTGTTTGTTGCCCTGGGTTCTTTTACGTGCACTATAGAGTGCATGCTGCACACGGGACCTCGGTTTATCGTCTCATCCGAATGACTAGTATCCAGACCACCACTCAAGGTCTAGTGGAGGGGGAGAAAATATCGGCGGCTGAGCCGTGATTCGAACCAGCACGCTCAGATTCTCTCGCTTCCTAGGCGGACGCGTTACCTCTAGGCCATCACTCCACTCTGGAATAGGAGTAAAAATCCTGGTCTATGTAAGAAATTGAATTTTTGAACACTGCATGCAGGTCTGATTCACCTATTCCCGTTTCACCTACCCTTTGAACATGCCGTCACCCTCAGCAGTCTTTTGAGAGTTGGACTGTTTGTCCAGTTTTGCCTACCTGTCATTTCCCTTTCGCCTGTCCAGTCTCTCTGGTTTAAAATTTAAATTCAGCGAATTCAAAAGCTTCAAAACAATGCTGCCCGTCTGAGTCCCACGTACTGATCACATTTCTCCCCACCTCCGCACTCTGCTACTACATTGGCTCCCCACTGAACCGAGAATCAAATACAAAGTTGCGTGTCTCTGCTATTCTGCTTTCCACTCCGCAGGACCTATATATCTTTCTGACCTTATCAGTGTTTACACTGCCGCAAGAAATCTCAGCTCTTCCTCAAACTGTTATCTTTTAAAACTTCCTCGTGTTGATACAAGAACCTTTGGTGAACGTTCTTTCTTCTTTGCTGCTGCTCACATCTGGAACAACCTTCCTCATCATATCCGTGCATCTGATTCTATCTCTGCTTTTCGCTCATCACTAAAAACTCGTCTTTTTAACTCTCTCCATACGAACGGCGAAAGAGACGACGTTAACAGCGGTTGAGGAAGAGTTGTCATGAATGATTTATGTAATTTGTAAAAATTTTTCCTTTCATGTAAAGATGTGTATTGATATATACCTCACAGGAATGAACCCTCGGCAAGAAAGAGAGAGAGAGAGAGAGAGAGTGACACTGACACTGACACTGACGCTAGTTTATTGAATAGGCCACAGCCCCTTTCAGTGAGGGTTCACAGTCGACAGATATATTATTATTTTCACGAGAGAAAAAACAAACAAAACCACAACAACCAACACCCCCCCCCCCCCCCCCCCCCCCCCCCCCCCCCCCCGCAAAAAAACAAAACAAAAACAAGGGTTGTCCCTGGCAAAATTCTGGAGAAAAATCCATTTTGACAGGAAAGCAAATAAAACTGCTGGCAGAAAAAAATGCAACAAAAAATGGGTGGCGCTGTCAGTGTAGCGACGTGTTCTCCCTGGGGACAGCAGCTCGAATTTTACACAGAGAAATCTGTTGTGACAAAAAAAAAAAAAGAGTAATACAAATACAAATTACAGACCGACGAACTAAACGATAGTAATTCAGATAGATGGTGATGATGGTGACCATGATAATGATAATGAATACAAAAACAACAGTACAAGACTTGTTACAGATTGACGAAGAAAACGATTGTTTTCCAGACTGATGATGATGATGACGATAATGATAGTATCAGTTTCAGTAGCTCAAGGAGGCGTCAGTGCATTCGGACAAATCTATATACGCTACACCACATCTGCCAGGCAGATGCCTGACCAGCAGCGTAACCCAACGCGCTTAGTCAGGCCTTGAGGGAAAAAAAAAGATGACAATAATGATAATAATAATAATGATAACAACAAATGAAAATAAAAACAGACAATAATGATGATACATAAGCAAATAAATGTAAAACATGCAGACATCCATTCACACACACACACACACACACACACACACACACAACAGATATGCAACAAACATGCAGTTTCCGTGAAAGCACAAATAAATACACATAAACACACACACATCACGCTGCACCCCCCCCCCCCTTCCACACACTCATTTCTAGGCGACGTATCGCAGCTTCCACGCCACACACACACACACACACGCACGCACACACGTACACGAAGTGGAGTGACGGCCTAGAGGTAACACGTCCGCCTAGGAAGCGAGAGAATCTGAGCACGCTGGTTCGAATCACAGCTCAGCCGCCGCCATTTTCTCCCCCTCCATTAGACCTTGAGTGGTGGTCTGGACGCTAGTCATTCGGATGAGACGATAAACCGAGGTCCCATGTGCAGCATGCACTTAGCGCACGTAAAAGAACCTACGGCAACAAAAGGGTTGTTCCTGGCAAAATTCTGTAGAAAAATCCACTTCGATAGGAAAAACAAATAAAACTGCACGCAGGAAAAAATACCAAAAAAATGGGTGGCGCTGTAGTTTAGCGACGTGCTCTCCCTGGGGAGAGCAGCCCGAATTTCACACAGAGAAATCTGTTGTGATAGAAAGAACTACAAATACAAATACAAATACACTTACTTGCACAAGAGCACACACATACCCCATATCCCCCACCCCCACACACATAAAACAAATATATATATATATATATATATATGCTCACCCGCACGTTCCAATATTCCGTGCATACACACATGTATACCTCATCCTCTCCACACACACACACACATACACGCACGTGCACAGAGCTCTCTTGACATGTATACACTTACACACTTGCGCACGCATACACGCACACACACACACACACACACACACACACACACACATAAACACACTCTCTGTTCCAATTGAAGAAATTTGCGCAATGTTGGTTTGGAAATGATGCCGATATTCGTTTGATTTGCAAAGCATTGTGCTCTACCTTTCATGCTAGACTTTCAGCTGCGCCCTCTCCCTACCTTTATTTCTTTGAGGCGATCGATGGTGTGATGGCCTTGTACCTGTTCTTTTTGGTATTCTTTGACTTTTCTGAAGATTTCTGATTTTCCTAGATGTAGGCCACTCGTTGTTGTCTTACCAGAAAATCTGTCAGCTCGCTCATTTCCCCTAACACCTGCATGTCTTGGGCAGTATGACCGTGTTAGTTTTGAATCTGAAAGTTGCACATTGCCTCATGCCACTCTGGGCTTCCCATTCCACTTTCAGTTTTGTGTATGAGGTTCATTGGGTCCATTAGAATCGTGGCATGTTGGTTTCCAGGCAGATGGACAGATGATAGCCACTGGAGAGCATATGTCACAGCTTCAACTTGCATCGTTAGGCTGGAGGTTGTGACTTTGTAGGCAGCATTCTCTTCCCTAATTGTTTTTCCATATACTGATAACGAATGCAAAAACAACAGCACAAGACTTGTTACAGACTGACGAAGCAAACGACTGTCTTTTCAGACAGATGATGATGATTATGATGACGATGATGATAATGATGATGATGATGACAATGATGATGACGATTATGATGACGATAATAATAACGAATACAACAACAGCACAAGACTTGTTACAGACCGACGAAGAAAACAACTGTTTGTTCAGATACTGATGATGATGATGACGATAATGACAGTATCAGTATCGGTAGCTCAAGGAGGCGTCACTGCGTTCGGACAAATCCATATATGTTACACTACATCTGCCAAGCAGATGCCTGACCAGCAGCGTAACCCAACGTGCTTAGTCAGGCCTTGAAAAAAAAAGATGATGATAATACACACACACACACACACACACACACACACACAAACACACAAACGCACAGAGGCTGCCACTGATTGGCCGCAAGAGGGGTGGGAAAAGATCTCCAATGCCAGGAACGTGGCATCTAGCATGTTGCTCAGACTGTTGTATTTGGAAAAGCCCACAGAGAGACTGTTCCGCTTTGAAGTAATTTGCACAATGTTAGTTTGGAAGTGCCGATATTCGTTTGATTTGCAAAGCGTCGTGCTCTACCTTTCATGCTTGACTACGGCCGCTCCCTCTCTCTACCTTTATTTCTTTGAAGCGATCGATGGTGTGATGGCCTTGTACCTGTTCCTTTTGGTATTCTTGGACTTTTCTGAGGATTTCCTGTTTTCCTATATGTAGGCCGTTCGTTGTAGCGTTACCAGCAAGTGTCAGTTCGCTCATTTCCCTTAACACCTGCATGTCCCGGGCAGTATGACCATGTAAATTTTGAAACTAAAAGTTGCATATTGTCTCATGCCACTCTGGGCTTCCCATTCCACTTTCAATTTTTTGTATGAGGTTCATTGAGTCCGTTAGAATCATGGCATGTTGGTTTCCAGGCATATGGACAGATGATAGCCACTGGAGAGCATATGTCACAGCTTCAACTTGCATCGTTAGGCTGGAGGTTGTGACTTTGTAGGCAGCATTCTCTTCCCTAATTACTTTTCCAGATAACGATAACGAATACAAAAACAACAGCACAAGATTTGTTACAGACTGACGAAGCAAAAAACTGTCTTTTCAGACAGATGATGATAACGATGATGATGATGACAATAATGATAACGAGTACAACAACAACAGCACAAGACTTGTTACAGACCAACGAAGAAAACAACTGTTTTACAGACAGATAATGTTGATGATTATGACAACGATGACGATAATGATAGTATCAGTATCAGTTGCTCAAGGTGGCGTTTCTGCGTTCGGACAAATCCATATACTCTACACCACATCTACCAAGCAGATGCCTGACCAGCAGTGTAACCCAACGCGCTTAGTTAGGCCTTGGAAAAAAAAAGATGATGATAACACACACACACAAAAACAACAAACCCCCCCCAAAAAACCCCAAAACAACAACAACAACAACAACAACAAAAAAACCGCACAGAGGCTGCCACTGATTGGCCGCAAGAGGGGTGGGAAAAGATCTCTGATGCCAAGAAAGTGGCGTCTAGCATGTTGCTCTGTTCTGTTTTGAAGAAATTTGTGCAATGTTGGTTTGGAAATGACGCCAATATTCGTTTGATTTGCAAAGCATCGTGCTCTACCTTTCATGCTAGACTTACGGCCACTCCCTCTCTTTACCTTTATTTCTTTGAGGTGATCGATGGTGTGATGGCCTTGTACCTGTTCTTTTTGGTATTCTTAGCCGATCGTTGTTGTTGCGTTACCAGCAAGTGTCAGTTCGCTCATTTCCCTTAACACCTGCATGTCCCGGGCAGTATGACCATGTAAGGATTTGAATCTGAAAGTTGCGCATTGCCTCATGCCACTCTGGCCTCCCCATTCCACTTGGTTCATTGAGTCCGTCAGAATCATGGCATGTTGGTTTCCAGGCATATGGACAGATGATAACCACTGGAGAGCATATGTCACAGTTTCAACTTGCATCGTTAGGCTGGAGGTTGTGACTTTGTAGGCAGCATTCTCTTACCTAATTATTTTCCCAGATAACGATAACGAATACAAAAACAACAGCACAAGACTCGTTACAGACTGACGAAGAAAACGACTGTCTTTTCAGACAGATGATGATGATGATGATGATGATGATGACAATAATGATAACGAGTACAACAACAACAGCACAAGACTTGTTACAGACCAACGAAGAAAACAACTGTTTTACAGACAGATAATGTTGATGATTATGACAACGATGACGATAATGATAGTATCAGTATCAGTTGCTCAAGGTGGCGTTTCTGCGTTCGGACAAATCCATATACTCTACACCACATCTACCAAGCAGATGCCTGACCAGCAGTGTAACCCAACGCGCTTAGTTAGGCCTTGGAAAAAAAAAGATGATGATAACACACACACACAAAAACAACAAAAACCCCCCAAAAACCCCAAAACAACAACAACAACAACAAAAAAAAAAAACCGCACAGAGGCTGCCACTGATTGGCCGCAAGAGGGGTGGGAAAAGATCTCTGATGCCAAGAAAGTGGCGTCTAGCATGTTGCTCTGTTCTGTTTTGAAGAAATTTGTGCAATGTTGGTTTGGAAATGACGTCAATATTCGTTTGATTTGCAAAGCATCGTGCTCTACCTTTCATGCTAGACTTACGGCCGCTCCCTCTCTTTACCTTTATTTCTATGAGGTGATCGATGGTGTGATGGCCTTGTACCTGTTCTTTTTGGTATTCTTGGCCGCTCGTTGTTGTTGCGTTACCAGCAAGTGTCAGCTCGCTCATTTCCCTTAACACCTGCATGCCCCGGGCAGTATGACCATGTAAGGATTTGAATCTGAAAGTTGCGCATTGCCTCATGCCACTCTGGGCTTTCCATTCCACTTTCAATTTTTTGTATGAGGTTCATTGAGTCCGTTAGAATCATGGCATGTTGGTTTCCAGGCATATGGACAGATGATAACCACTGGAGAGCATATGTCACAGTTTCAACTTGCATCGTTAGGCTGGAGGTTGTGACTTTGTAGGCAGCATTCTCTTCCCTAATTACTTTTCCAGATAACGATAACGAATACAAAAACAACAGCACAAACCTTGTTACAGACTGACGAAGAAAACGACTGTCTTTTTCAGACAGATGATTATGACAATGATGATGATGATGATGACAGTGAGGATGATGATGACGAATATAATGATAACGAGTACAACAACAACAGCGCAAGACTTGTTACAGACCAATGAAGAAAACGACTGTTTTTTTTATCAGACAGATGATGACGATGATGACGATAATGATGATGATGATGATGACAATGATGATGATGATGACGATAATGATAACGAATACAACAACAACAGCGCAAGACTTGTTACAGACCAACGAAGAAAGTGACTGTTTTTTTGTGTGTGTTTTTTTTTTTTTTATCAGACATATGATGATGATGATGATGACGACAATGATGATGATGACAATAATGATAACGAATACAAAAGCAACAGCACAAGACTTGTTACAGACAGACAAAGAAAACGACTGTTTTTTTTTTCCAGACAGATGATGATTCGGATGAGACGTAAACCGTGGTCCTGTGTGCAGCATGCACTTTGCGCACGTAAAAGAACCCATGGCAACAAAAGGGCTGTTCCTGGCAAGATTCTGTAGAAAAATCCACTTCAATGGGAAAAACAAATTAAAAAAAAAAACCTGCATGCAGGAAAAAATACAAAAAAGGGTGGCGCTGTAGTGTAGCAACGCGCTCTCCCTGGGAGAGCAGCCCGAATTTCTGTTGTGATAAAAAGAGAAATACAATACAATACAATGATGATGATGATGATGATAACGTATACAGTACAACAGCACAAACATTGTTTCAGACCGATGTATGGGGAGTACAACCACCAGGGACCCCCGCCACCCATGTTCTGCCTGACCCCGCCGGACGGTCCCCCGGGGGTTGGGGGTGGGGGTGATGGTGGTGGTGGTGGCGGTGGCGGTGGTGGCCCCCCCTCAGCCAGAGACGGGGGAGGGATGACCGCCTTCCCCGCCCACGCCCACGCCCATGTCAACGTGCCCCCCATGTATGGCGGCCAACCTGTCGGCGGACCTCGCGGGGCCATCTTCGGCTGTGACCTCACGGCGGCCGAACGCATGATCTACAGCGGCGCCAACGGGCAAGTGGACGTGGCCGCGGCCATTCGAGAAGCCTACAGCCACAGTGGCGGTGGCGGCGGCGGCGGCGGTGGAGGGCAACCCGACGGAGGAGTCCCCGCCTCAGCAGCAGCATCAACAGCAGTGGCTGCGGCGGTGGTGGGAGACAGGAGTGTGTTCCATCATCACCACGGCCAGATGGACAATGGCCGGGAGACGTACCACCTTCACGTGAACACCGGTGGTGGTGGTGGTCGGGAGATATACAATAACAACCACAACAACAACAACAACCAGCCCGGAGAAGTTCTCATGGTCGACCGTCACCTGTTCAACACTCCTCCCCCCCATGCCGACATCCTTACCCCACCAGGTGATAGAGACTTGTACAACAACAACGGCCAGCCAGGTGTCAACAGAGACTTGTACAACAACCACCACCACCACCACAACAACAACAACAACGGCGGCCACCCAGACCTCCTCCCCCCAACACCCACCACCCACGATGAGCTGTTCAACACCCACCACCACACCGAGCCCCCCTCTTCCAGGGATGGCCCCAGGAAGCTGTACAACCCCCACCATACAACGCCCGCCGCAGACGCATCGGCGAGAAGCGGTGAATCCGACGCGGCCGACGGACACCAGACAGACCTGGTGGCCAACGCAACGACTGACCCCGAAACGTACAGCGTGCAGTCAGCGTCTGAGAGAGAGCTCTACGGTGGTCAAGCTGACGTGCCCGTACCCGTGGCCGTGGCTGAAAACGGCCAAGGTGGGCCCGTAGTGGCGGTGGAGAGGAGATCCTACAGCAGCAGCGCCCCCCAGCAGCAGCAGCAGCAGCAGCAAGGGGAAGTACCGGCGAGAGGGGACGTCACCCCGCCGGCATCACCGCTGCCCTTTCTCCGTCATGTTCAGGTGCGGGTAAGTTTGTGCGTGTGTGTGTGTGTGTGTGTGTGTGTGTGTGTGTGTGTGTGTGTGTTGTGGTGTGTGTGTGCGTGTGTGTGTGTGTGCTGTGTGTTTTGTTGTGCTGTGTTGTGTGTTTTGTTGTGTTGTGTGTGTGTGTGTGAGTGTGTGAGTGTGAGTGAGTGTGTGTGTTGTGTGGTGTGTGTGTGTGTGTGTGTGTGTGTGTGTGTGTGTGTGTGTGTGTTTTGTTGTGTCGTGTGTTTTGTCATCATCATCTTCTTCTTCATCATCTTCTTCTTCTGCTTCTTTCTTCTTTAATTTTTTTTTTCTTTTCTAATTCTCGTTCTCTTTTGTTTTTGTTTTAATTGTTCTCCTTCTCTTCCTTTTTCTTCCCTTCCTCCTTCTCCTTCCTCCTCCTCCTTCTTCTTTCTCCTTCTTCTTCTCTTCCTCCTCCTCCTCCTTCTTCTTCTTTGTTTTTAAGAATTAAAGAAATCTTTCTTCTCGTTCTCTTTTGTTGTTCTCCACCACCCCCTTCTTCTTCTCCTTCTCCTTCTTCTCTCCTCCTCCTCCTTCTCCTCCTGTTTCCTCCTTCTTCTCCTCTTCCTCATCCACCCTCTTCTTCTTCTCTTTCTTCTCCTCCCCCTCCTCCTTCTTCTTCTTTGTTTTTAAAAGTTGAAAAAAAACAACACTTTCTTCACGTTCTCTTTTGTTGTTATTGTTCTCTTTTTCCTCATCCCCGTCCTTCTTCTCCTCCTCCTCCTACTCCTAATTCTTCTTCTTCTCCTCCTTCCCCTTCTTCTCCTCCTCTTTTTTCTCCTCCTCATTCTTCTTCTTCTCCTCCTCCCCGTCCTTCTCCTCCTCCTCCTTTCTCCTCCTCAACCTTCTTCATCTCCTCCTCCTCCTAATTCTTCTCCTCCTCCTCCTTCTTCTTTCTTTTTGTTTTGTCTTCTCAAACTTCGATACTTTTTGTCCGCCTTCTTTCCTTAGTCGATTCTCTTCCCATTTTAAGGACAAAACTTGATCTCCGCTGGATTTGCAGCTAATTTATTTGGACGCCCAGAATGGATCATTAGATATCTGGTATCATCACTGGGGATTTGAAA
>NC_134906.1:10818775-10823775 GCF_041734735.1 Babylonia areolata | reverse complement strand
AGTGTAACGACACGCTCTCCCTTGAGAGAGCAACCCTACTTTTCATACAGAGAAGTCTGTTGTGACCAAAAAAAACAAAAAAACAAAAAACAAAAAAACCCCAAGAAAATACAATTCAACAACAACAACGTTAGCAACAACGACGACGTTAGCAACAACAACAACGTTAGCAACAACAATAACGTTAGCAACAACAACAACAACAACGTTAGTAACAACAACAACAACAACAACGTTAGCAACAACAACAACAATGTTAGCAACAACAACAACAATGTTAGCAACATCAACAACAATGTTAGCAACAACAATAACAACAACGTTAGTAACAACAACAACAACGTTAGCAACAACAACCACCATAGCAGCAACAACAACAACAACAAAAAGTCAACAACAACAACAACGTCAGCAGCACCACCAACAACAACAACGTTAGCAACAACAACAACAACGTTAGCAACAACAAAAACAACAGAAACGTTAGCAACAACAACAACAACAAAAACGTTAGCAACAACAACAACAAACGTTAGCAATGACAACAACGTTAGCAACAACAACAGCAACAACAACGTTAGCAACAACAACAACAACAACAACGTTAGCAACAACAACAACGTTAGTAGCAACAACAACAACAACAACAATGTTAGCAACATCAACAACGTTAGCAACAACAACAACAAAAACGTCAGCAACAACAAAAGCCATAGCAACAACAACGTTAGCAACAACAACAACAAAACATTAGCAACAACAACAACAAAAAACGTCAGCAACGACAACAACGTTAGCAACAACAGCAACAACAAAAACGTTAGAAACGACAACAACGTTAGCAACAACAACAACAACGTTAGCAACAACAGTAACCGGATATCCCAGTCCACCACAGGTTGGCACCAGTCCCCTCAAAGACAGGCATTACGTCACGTCAGTGATGACGTAATGTTTGGCACCGAGCGTTCCAGAAGATGACGACACACGACACACACACTTACTCACACACACACACACACACTTTTGTAGTTTTGTGTGTGTGTGTGTGTGGCTGGGTGGCTGGTGGGGGGTTGTGTGAGTGATTCAAAGTGTTGGGTTTCTTTGAGCTGTATCTTTCTTGTCTCTCTGTTTATATGTAATATGTGTGTATTATAATCCTCCTCCATATCCCTAGAGGATTAACTCTTACGTGATGTGTGTGTGTGTGTGTGTGTGTGTGTGTGTGTGTGTGTGTGTGTGAGGGAGAGAGAGATTGTGTGTGTGTGTGTGTGTGTGTGTGTGTGTGTGTGTGTGAGGGAGAGAGAGAGAGATTTTGTGTGTGTGTATGTGTGTGTGTGAGGGAGAGAGAGAGAGATTGTGTGTGTGTGTGTGTGTGTGTGTGTGTGTGTGAGAGAGAGAGAGAGAGATTGTGTGTGTGTGTGTGTGTGTGTGTGTATGTGTGTGTGTGTGTGTGAGAGAGAGAGAAAGAGAGAGAAGGAGGGGGTATATTTGTATTTGTATTTTTTGTCACAACAGATTTCTCTGTGCGAAATTGGAGAACACTACCCATTTTGTTTGTTTGTTTGTAGTTTTTTCCTGCGTGCAGTTTTACTTGCTTTTCCTATCGAAGTGGATTTTTCTACAGAATTTTGCCAGGAACAACCCTTTTGTTGCCGTGGGTACTTTTAATTTACGCGTGCTAAGTGCATGCTGCTGCACACGGGACCTCGGTTTATCGTCTCATCCGAATGACAAGCGTCCAGACCACCACTCAAGGTTATAGTGGAGTAGGGAGAAAATATCAGGGGCTGAGCCGTGATTCGAACCAGCGCGCTCAGATTCCCTCGCTTTCCTAGGCGGGACGCGTTACCTCTAGGCCATCACTCCAAATATATATTATATATATATATATCGATCTGTGTCTAGAAGGTTCCAGAATCAAACGGGAAGGAGAGAAACGTGTATGGGATGAATGGGGTGGGGGGTGGGGTGTGGGGGTTGGGGTGTGGGGGGTGGAGGAAGCGGCGAAGGGGGGAGGGGGGAGGGGAGGAGGGGGGAGGAAGGTGGTGGTGGTGGTGGTGGGGGGGTGGGGGTGATGGGAGAGAGGGGAGACCGGAAGGACTGCCAGAGTAGTGCATCTAAAGGGAAACCCCCGTGGGGGGGGTGGGGAGGGGGCGGTGGGGGTGGGGGTGGGGGTGGGGGCGTGGAGGAGGGATAGGGAGGGGGGGGGGAGGGCCGGTGGTGGTGGGGGGGTCTAGGGGGGGGGCAGGGGGTGTGTGGGGGGAGGGGGGGGGGAAGGGGAAGGGGGTGGTCAAGCAATAGAACATGCCTGTTGACTGAACAATAGGTCGTTAGAGTGGTTTGGCTTTCTGGGGATTTGGGTGGGGGGAGGGGGGAGGGGGAGGGGGAGGGGTGGGGGGGGGGTGGTGGTTGGGGGGGGGCGGGGGGGGTAAGGCTCCCGAGTTTTGTTGTTGTGTAATATACTTACGATTTGTTCGCGTCTATCTATAGAAACGTTTTTTCTATAGAAACGTTTTTTCTATAGAAACGTTTTGTCTGTCTGTCTGTCTGCGTGCGCGTTTGTTTGTTTATTTGTTTGTTTGATTTGGTTTGATGTGTGTGTGTGTGTGCGTGTGTATGTGTGTGTGTGCGCCGCCCCCGCGTGTGTATGTGTGTGTGCGTATGCATGTGCGTGCGTGTGTGTGTGTGTGAAAGGGAAGGGCGTGTGCGTATGCGTGTGCGTTTTAATAACGAGTCTCTCATTTATTGGAAGCATAGAATGGAGCATACTTCAAAAGACATCATCACATGTCGTCAAATTCCAGCCATATCTCTCTTTAAAACTAACATAAGAATATTTCTAATCGATACTTTTGATTAACCTACTCGCGGTCTTTTGCAAATGCTTGCTTGTACTCAGTCCACGAGCTGCCATGCCATGATGAATGAAAAATTGAATGTATGTGTGATCGTGCTAGCAAAAACAGTATGTGCGTGTGTGTGTTTGAGTGTGTTTGGGTGTGTGGGCGTGAATGTGTACGTATGTTTTTGTTTGCTTGTTTTGTAATTGTGTGTGTGTGTGTGTGTGTGTGTGTGTGTGTGTGTGTGTGTGTGTAAGTACGTACATACGTACATGATAATGTACCAATTGAGCTTTTCATTGCTTTGTTACTTTTAATAGACTATTCCATTTACTATTCTTATTCGTCGTTCCAATTATTTTATTTTATTTCATTTCTGTATTATTTCTATGTTTTGTGTCGTTCTTTATTTGTATGTTTTGTGTCGTTCTTTATTTCTATGTTTTGTGTCGTTCTTTATTTCTGTTTTGTGTCGTTCTTTATTTCTGTTTTGTGTCGTTCTTTATTTGTATGTTTTGTGTCGTTCTTTATTTTTATGTTTTGTGTCGTTCTTTATTTCTGTTTTGTGTCGTTCTTTATTTGTATGTTTTGTGTCGTTCTTTATTTGTATGTTTTGTGTCGTTCTTTATTTCTATGTTTTGTGTCGTTCTTTATTTCTGTTTTGTGTCGTTCTTTATTTGTATGTTTTGTGTCGTTCTTTATTTCTGTTTTGTGTCGTTCTTTATTTCTGTTTTGTGTCGTTCTTTATTTGTATGTTTTGTGTCGTTCTTTATTTTTATGTTTTGTGTCGTTCTTTATTTTTGTTTTGTGGCGGTCTTTATTTTTATGTTTTGTGTCGTTCTTTATTTTTATGTTTTGTGTCGTGCTTTATTTTTGTTTTGTGTCGTTCTTTATTTCTGTTTTGTGTCGTTCTTTATTTGTATGTTTTGTGTCGTTCTTTATTTTTATGTTTTGTGTCGTTCTTTATTTCTGTTTTGTGTCGTTCTTTATTTCTGTTTTGTGTCGTTCTTTATTTGTATGTTTTGTGTCGTTCTTTATTTGTATGTTTTGTGTCGTTCTTTATTTCTATGTTTTGTGTCGTTCTTTATTTGTATGTTTTGTGTCGTTCTTTATTTCTATGTTTTGTGTCGTTCTTTATTTGTATGTTTTGTGTCGTTCTTTATTTCTATGTTTTGTGTCGTTCTTTATTTGTATGTTTTGTGTCGTTCTTTATTTGTATGTTTTGTGTCGTTCTTTATTTCTATGTTTTGTGTCGTTCTTTATTTCTGTTTTGTGTCGTTCTTTATTTGTATGTTTTGTGTCGTTCTTTATTTTTATGTTTTGTGTCGTTCTTTATTTCTGTTTTGTGTCGTTCTTTATTTGTATGTTTTGTGTCGTTCTTTATTTCTATGTTTTGTGTCGTTCTTTATTTCTATGTTTTGTGTCGTTAAATGGGCAGAATTGTGAAAAGGCCTTTACTGTGCCTAATTCTTTACCCATTAAAGATTCAATCAATCAATCGTCAATAAATCAGCTCTCTCTCTCTCTCTCTCTCTCTGTCTCCTTCTTCTTCTTCTTCTCCTTCTTCTTCTTCTTCTCCTCTCTCTGCCTCTCCCCCCCTCTCTCTCTCTCCGCCAGTACCTTTCTGAGGTGTATCTGAGTTTGTAATGCAGCCCCCCCCTTTTTTTTCCGATTTGATTGCTGATTGTATCCCCCCCCCCCTTTTTATTATTATTATTATTATTTATTTATTTAAAAAAAAAATTTTTTTTGAGGAACAGTATTTCCAGACGAAACATTTCGAGGAGAAAATAAAAAGACTTCCAAGTTCCTAAAAATCAATGTAAGTAAATCAATGTAAGTCACACACACACACACACACACACACACACACACACACACACACACACACACAGAACTGCAGAGTCGATCATCGACCAGAAACGAGAAGAAAAAAAAACCACAGGAAGGGGGGAAAAAAAAACAAACCAAGAACGTGATGGAACACCCGCCAAAACAAGATGAGTCCAAGAGCTTTTTTGGGGATCCATGGTTTACCGATCACGATTTAAACAACATTTCAGGCCCCCAGAACCCCCTGCCCTCCCTCACCCCCCTCCCCACCCCCTCCACCCACCTACCGCCCCCATCCATCTAAAAAAAAAAAAAAACCATTAA
>NC_134906.1:10798775-10816275 GCF_041734735.1 Babylonia areolata | reverse complement strand
GGCGGGGGGAGGGGTGGGGGAAGGAAGGGTGTGGGGGCGGGGTGGGCGGCCGGGCGGGGGGGGGGGAGGGGTGTGGGGGGGCTCTCTCTTCTCATTTCCTCTCTGCGCTTTCCAACCACACCTATCCTAATGCCTATTCTTACCCCCCCCAGCCTCCCCCCTCGCCCACCCGTCCCTTACTTCGTGTTCTAGTTCTGCCCCCTCCTCCCTCCTCTCCACTACCCTTCCCCCCCCCCTCTCCCCCTTTCCTCCCCCTTCAGCCCTCCCCACGGCACTCCCCCACCCCCACACCCTCGGCCACCACACGTTCACACACCAATTTCAAACCCATTAGAAAGCTGGAGCCTAGACCATCCACAAAAAGCGGAAAGAGAAGCGGACTTGAGATGAGGCGGGTGTGCTGAAGTACAATACTGTTCGTACCCGTAAGAATACCCCAACCCCCTCTCCCCCCCTCCCAACCTCAACCCATACTCTCGTCGTCCCCGCTCCACCCCCGCTCCGCCACCACCACCGCCCCCCCGGCCCCCCGTTAGCACACACAGACCTTCACCCCCACCTCTCCTGCCGTGCTCCCCGTCACCTCCTTCTGGTATCTTTCCTTCTCCCCTCCTCTCGCTCCTTCCGTCCTCTCCGCCACCAATCACTACCTACACCATCACAGACGGACAGGAGCAACCATCATCATGACCTATGACACACCACCACACCATTACTTGTATTCCCCATCCTACCACCACCATCACTAAAACCAACGTAACCTTTTCAAACCATCACTACCAGCGTACCTACCACGCACTAACACCAGGCACACCACCTACCACTCTACCTGTACTGACTTACCACAAACACTATTACTACACCATCACAACCGACCTGACCACCGACCAGACAACACAAAACTGACCTTTTCACAACTCATCACGTACCTACCAGGACCTACCACTAACCACTAACCTTCACCATCACTACCGGGGGGACTACCACCACCATCACCACCAGACTTACCACTGCAACCTTTTCACCATCACACCCACGGACCACCACTACCGGAACCCCCCCTAAGGGCCCCACTACCCCTACCTTTCACCCACCACAACCAACCTACCCCCCACAACACTACCACACCATCACCATCACTAACCACCACACACCACCCCACCCTTTCACCATCATCACACAACCCACCACCACCATACCACAAACCATTTATTCCCCATACAGCTCCACCTATACCAAAACCACTACCACTGCCTTCACCATCACAACCACCAACGCCCCAGCACAACCACAACCTTTACATTCCACGCAACACTACCACCACACCACAACCACTAACCTTCACATCACTACCAACCACCACCACTACCACTACCACTACCTTCACCATCACTACCACCACCACTACCACTACCACTACCTTCACCATCACTACCACCACCACCACCACTACCTTCACCATCACCACCACCACCACTACTACTACCTTCTCACCATCAATACCATCACCACTACCACCACCACCACCACCACCCTCACCGTCACCATCACCACCACCCTCACAACCATCACCACCACCACTACCACCACCACCACCACTACCACCACCATCACCGCAACCATTTCACCACCACCACCTCAATCACCACCCTCACCGTCACCACCACCACCACCACCACTCTTACCGTCACCATCACCATCACCACCACCACTACTACCTTCGCCAACACTACCACTACCTTCGCTGTCACTACCACCACCATTTATTATAGACTTTTTAAGACCACGTATATGATTGAGCCATATCTTGCACTTAACTCCACTCAGGTAACGCGCTTAAACGGTACCGGCCAGTCCTCTCTTCTGAATCTTCCTCTTCTCCTCTACAAACAGACCTCCTCGGATGTCTCAGTTGGTGTCTGAATGACTCCCAGACCTTTAAGCTTCCGTCGTCAGAATGTGGTATTCTTTTTCAACATCCCATCATCTTCATTATAAGAGAAGAGATTCCTTCCCGCTTGCATATTTTTGATGATGGTAAAAGGGGTGAAACACGGGGCTTAGAAAACATCGAAACAATCGTGTCTCTTTCTTTTACCAACCATGCAATCGCCTTCTTTTTCGTTCTTTCTTCTTTAACATCGTCTCTTCTTTTTTTTCCGCCGTTCGTATGGGAGAGAGTTTTAAAATAGTGAGTGCAGCCGGTATATGAAAACGTGATTTGACTAAGTTCACAATAAATGGCGTTTTCTTCTCTTTTTCTGTCCTCCTGACACGGGGGATTGCGTGTCAATCGACTGAGATAACAGTTTCAAAAAAAGTGAGAGTGAACGAGATGTCGTTTTATGTAACACAGACTAGAGAAGAATGGATATCCCTTTTTTTTTTTCTTTCTTTATTTTTTTTTTTTTTATCTTTTTTTTTCTTTTTTTTTTGTTTCTTGTTTGTTACACAACGTGTTGTGAACTTTTTGACACCTCAGATCGATATTTAAATTGAACCAAAGTTTTAAGATTAATGAGGTGCTGTAGTCCAGAAATATCTACTCTCTATGACAACGCTTTTTTTATATTTACAAATCCTTTGAAAAAATAACAGATTATTATGACATCATAATCTTTTCTTTTCTTTCGGCTGAATGTATATGTGTTTATGAAACAAATCAGTGGTATCGGCTGTAAATTCCAGTAACTGTACTTGTGTCACACTCCCCTTCAAGAAACGGATGCTTTTTGGGCTTTTTTTTTGAAATGACAACAGGTCGTTCGTTCGTTCGTTCGTTCATTCGCTCTATCCCTCTCTCCCACCCTTATGGCTCCCCTCTCTCCTCTCCCTCCGTCTCGCCCACATCTCCTCTCCCCTAACCCCATCTCTCTCCCTCTCCGTCCGCTCCTCCCCCCCCCCACCTCTTTCCTCTCTCCTCACCATCTCTCCTCCCTCTCCCCCTCTTCTCCCCACCCCCCTCTTTCTTCTTTTTATTTCTCTCTTTTTCTCCCCTCTCCCTCCCCATCCCTCTCTCTCTCCTCTCGCCTCTCGTCCCTCGTCTCCACACCCCCTCCTCTTCTTCGCCAACCGAGTTCTCTACTCCCACGCCCCCCCACTCTCATCTGCTCTGACCCTCTCTACTCTCGCTCCCCCCACTCTCTCCTTCATCCCCTCCCCCTCTCCCCACCCCCCTCTCTTTTCCTCCTCACTTCCGGTCCCCCCTCTTCTCCCCTGTCTCCTCAACCCCCTCTCCCCACCACCCACCCCACCAGCCACCCCCCCCCTCTCTCACCCCACCTCCCCCCTCTCTGCTCAGTCCTCCCCCATCTCCCCACATCCTCGACCCCCTCTTCGCTCCCCCTCTTCACTCCTCTCCCCCCTCTCTCATCCCCACCCCCTCTCTCCGGGCTCTCCCCCCACCTCTCTCCCCCCCTTCTCCCTCCGTCGTTCTGTCACCCCACCCCCCACTTTTTCCTATTTCTCTCCCCCTCAATTCGCTCCCCCTCTATTTCTCGTCCCTCCCGCCCACTCTCCTTCACCCCCTCTTTTTCTCTTCTCTCTCTTCTTTTTCCTCTACCACCGAGCCACCCCCCTCTGATCTCTCTTTTCTCTCATACCCCGCACCCCCTCGTTCTCTCTTCCCTCTCCCCACCTCTTCCCTCCCCCCCTCCCCTACTCCTTTCTTACTCTCCCCGGCCTCTTCTTCTTCCTTCCCCCCTCCTCCCCTCTCCCCCACCGGACCAGCCCCCCCCCCTCTTCCCCCTGCCCTCCTCGCTCCCCCTCTCGTCTCCTTCCTCACCCCTCTCTCTCCCTCCCACTTCACTCCCAATCTTCTTCCTCCCCCTCATCCTCTCTTTCCTACTCCTCTCCCTTCTCTTCCCCCTCTCCCACCTGGTAACCGCGCCCCCTCTCTCACGCTTCGACCCCCACTCTCGTCTCCGCTCCCCCCTCTTCCCCAACCCCTCCTACTCCTCTCGACCCCGATACCCCCTCTCTCCCCCTCATCGTCCATTCTTCGGCCCCTGTCTCTCCTTCTCCCTCACCCTCCCCCCTCACTCCCCCTCATCCCACCACCCCATCTCTCTCGTATTCTCTCTCCCTTCTCCTCGTCTCCGTCTCTCTCTTCGACCTCCCCCCCCACGCTCTCCACTCTCCTCTCACCCCAGCCACACCCTCCCCAACTCCCCACCCCCACACCCCACCCGCACCGGGCGCCACCTTCCCCACCCTCCCCACCACACAAGCCCGGCTCCCGAACCTCCCCCACCCAATCTTCGCCCCCTCCCTCTCTCTCTCTCTCGCCATTCCTCCACCTCATCCTCTCCTCACTCCTCTCCCACCCAAACCCCCCCCCCACCACCTACCATTCGCTCTACTCTCTATCTGGCTCTCCTCTACACTTTCACTTCCCTCTCTCTCCTGCCCTCTCCCCTCCTCCCCCACAGCCCCCTTCTCTCTCTTTCTCGTCTCTCTCGTCCCTCTCTCCCACCTCCTGCCTGTCCTCTCTCTCCTCCCCTCTCTCTCCCCTTTCCCCCGACCCCCCATCTCACTCCCTCTCTCTCCCCTCTCACCACGACTATCCTTCGCGTTCCCCCACCCGGCCCCTCCCCACCCCCCTCCCCCCACACTCTTCTCACTTCTCATCTCCCTCATCATCGCCCTCTCCGCTCTCCTTCACCCACCCCCTCTCCTCTCCTCCCCTTTCCCCACCCCCCCACCTCTCTCGGTACACATCCACTTCCCCTGTCCTCCCTTGTTCCCACCCCCCTCTCTTCTCTCCCTCCTCTCCCCACCGCCATCACCTCTCCTCTCTCTCCTCACGTCTCCCCATCTCACCTCTCCTCCTTCCCCCAATTCACCCCCCCCCCATCCTCTCGCTCTCAGCACACCGCCACCCTCGCCACTCTTTTCTCATCCTCTATCCTCTGTTCCCCCCCACCCCCCCTCTCTCCCTCACGGAAACCATCTCCGGATCGCTCTCGCTCTCGACCCCACCCCCCCTCTCTCTCTCGGCTCTCTCCACTCCCCCTCTCCTCTTCTCCCCACCGCCCCTCTCGCTTACCCGCCCCTGCTCTCCCCCTCTCCCTTCTCCACCCCCCCCTGTCCCCCTCCTGGCCCCCCCCCCCCCCTGCCCCCCCTCCCAGCGTCTCTCCCGACCCCCTTCAGTCTACCCATCTCTCCTCCTCACTCACTCCTCCGCAGAATCTCCTCCCCCCCCCTCTCCCCCTCACCCGACCCCCTCTCTCTCCTTCCCTCTCCCTCTCCCCCCACCCTCAACTCTCTCTCCATCGACCTCCCTCTCGCTCTCCCCCTGTCTCCACAATCCCCCCTCTCTCCTCCTCCCCGTCGTCGGTTCCCCCTCCTCCCTCCCCCTTCCTCACCACAATCCCCTCTCTCTCTCTCTCTCTCCCATCTCCGCTTTTTCATCCCTCGGTCCTCTCCCTCTCCCCTTCCTTTTCCTTTTGGTCCTTTCCCTCCCCCTCTCTCTCCTCCCCCCCGCTTCTTCCTCCCCCCCCCTCTTTTTCCCTCCTCTGGGGGCCCTCCTGCCAGCCTGCCCTGGCCCACCCCTCCCCCTCTCTCCGACCCCCCTTCTCTCGCCTTCCCTCTCTCCCACCCATCTCCCCACCCTCCCTCTCGATCTACACCTCTCTCGTCGCCCCCTCGTCCCCCCCCCCCCCCCCCCCCTCTCACTCCCCCCCACCCTCTCTTATCTCTCAACCCTCCCCTCTCTCTCGATCTCCGGCACGTCCTCCCCTCCGCCCTCCCCCCCTACTCTCTCTCTCAATCCCTCGCATCCTCGCTCCATCCTCCCCTAGCCTCGTCGCCCTCCTCTCCTGCTCCATCTCCCAATCTCCCCCCTCTAGCTCTCCCTCGCTCGCTCTCTCCCCACCTCCTCGCTCTCCGCTCTCTCCCACCCGCCCCTCCCTCACTCCCCTCCCCCTCTTCCTCTTGCTCTCAAGTTCTTCTCTCTCTCTCTCTCTCTCTCTCTCTCTCTCTCTCTCTCTCCACTCAGTCGGCGCCGCGCATCGCATTACTGGTCCGTGCCGATCGCTATTGTTCCCCTCCTCCTCCTCTCTTCCTGCTCGTCTTCCTCTCGTCTTTATTTCCCCTCTTCCTCTCTCTTCCTCTTTCCCCCCCCCCTCTCTCTCTCTCTCTTTCACTTTTCTCTTTTCTCTACTACTATCTGCCAGAATAAGATCGTGAGGCCCGCAGGGTGGGAGAATTGTCACCCTCCCACCCTTCCCCTGCCCCCCTCCGCTCCCCCCCCCCCCACCCCCACCCCCGGGGGGGTGTTGTGAGCGGTTTAAAGCAGAGTGGAGGCCACCCTAAAAAAAAAAAAAAAAAAAAAGCGACTGTCACGAAAGAACATGCTTCAGCTTGATTGAGGGGGGGGGAGAGGGGTGGGGTGTGGGGGGTAGGGAGGGAGAGATGGGGAAGTTGGGTAGGTGGGGTGGGGTGGGGGGGGGTGAGTAGAGGGTGAGGGTAGGGGAAGTTGGGTGGTGTTGTTGGCGGAGGGGGGAGTGTAGCAGAGGTCGGGGGTGGGGGGGTGGGTGGGTGAGGGGGTTGTAGGATTGACGTGGGAGAGAAGTGTTGTTTGTTGGTAGGGGGTGAACGCGAGGTATGAGATGAGAGTTTGGGTGTGTGGGGTCAGGGATAATTCTGTCTCGCGGTGGGTGGTTTTTTTTGGTTGTTTTTTTTTTTGCTTTTTTTTGCCGGGGGGGGGGGGGGGGGGGGCGGCGGGGGTTAGGGCGGGTTGACTGACCGCGTATAGGTCATCTCGATCCCCCCGCCACCTTTCCCCCTCTCCCCCCCCCTCTCCCCCACGCCCCCTCCACACACACCCCCTGCCAGCCACCTCAGTCTCCGAACTTTATTCATCTATAAATCTTTAAAATTGAAATTAGTACCGCTGGAGAGTTCCGCAGCCATCTTAGATCTCGCGCATGCGCTTCACCAAATCGCAAGCATTGCCGCCAGGCCCGTCAAAGGTGAATCGACTAAAGACAAAAAGCAGCAAACGTGCTGTTGTCCTCCATTTTTCTTTAGTTTGATAGCCAGCCCTTCATTGCGACAACAACCAAACACTGTACAATGAAGTGCCATCGTGTGATGGAGTCTCCAGTCGGACCGACGGATGAGTAGGCAGGCAGGCTTATCTGTCGGTGTGTGTCCTCATAATATGGGAGAAGAGGCCGATTCTGGGTGCGAAGCACTTCCCACAGGTGTTGCAAGGGAAAACGTCTCCAAGAAGTTGAGCCCTGCTTCCTTCGCTCACGCTTCTCCTTAATGGCCAGCGTTTTCTTGTTTTCAAACGTCTTTATGCCACTACTGGAGCACAGCATCCTCCAGCGAGAGCGGTCAAGGACATCAATTTCCCAGGAAGCGATGTCTATGTCACAGGCTTTGAGGTTTGTCTTGCAGGGTCTTCCAAGTTTGCGGTGGCCTTCCTTCCTTCAGCTGGCCATACAAAAGCCATCGTGTACACAATGAGAAAAAAAACAAAATATGAAGGGAAAAGTCGAACCCCCCCCCCCCCCCCCCAACCCAACAACCCCCCACCCCCACCCCCCCAAATCCACAGAAGCCTGCAGTTTCGCTACATTCTGCTTCTCACGAATCACCTATGTTGTTGCTGTGATGTACAATTTATCACATGAGAGAACTGCAATCACTTCATTCATGCACTCATCCATTCTGGGAAGAAACGATTCATCAAATACCATACCCACTCCCCGCCCCCCCCACCCCCCTGCACCCTCTCCCTCCCAACAACAACAACAACAACAACAAAACAACACAACCAAACTGACGCGCATAGAGCACTCGCAGTCAGAAACTAACAGAAACAGGACAGCGAGATAATAATTATAGTCCTTATAAACTGAAGTGAACAGGGTCCACTGTGGTGTTTCAAACGACATTTGAACCGAATCGTGTTTTCATTCAATTTTCGGAACCAAATGCGCCCCCCCCCCCCCCCCCCCCCCGCCGCCGCCCCCCTCCAGTAATTTGAATTGTGTGTCTATGTGTGTGTGTGTGTGAGGGGTGGTGGTGGTGGTGGTGGTGGATATAACTTGTACCCTTGACTGGTTTAATTGTTACCCTTTACTCGTTTTTGAAGAATAGCAACTGTTAATCAACACAGAAAAGATACGGGTTTTTTGTTGTTGTTGTTTTGTTTGGTTGGTTGTTTTTTTGTTTTTTTTGTTCTTTAAGTATAATTAGGAAAGTGCTCCAAAAGTCAGCGGTAAAAAAAAAAGAAAAAAAAAGAAAAAAAAAAAGGAATCTCCTGTCTCTCTCTCTCTCCTTCAGAGGCAAGTCATCAAGACAAAGGACGTCGCAACTCGATGGAAACGGTGGACGGTTAAACTGAAAAGGCAAGTCATTAGGCTCGTACCCTGCTACCTGTAGCTGAGAGTAACCTCCCTTTGGCGCTCTTCAAGACAGTGGGGGAGAAAAGATCGGCACGATGATGGAACTTTTTGAAATCGTGGCAGCAGGAAATTCTCGATCGATGAGAATTCGAATCCGAAATTCCTCCGCCCTCATCTTAATTGATTGAACTTCCGGCAGCCAAGGGAGGTCACTTAGACGACATCCGCTGGGAGCTGCGCTGTCAAATGAAGACGATTCTCTGTCTCTCTCTCTCTCTCTCTCTCTGTGTGTGTGTGTGTGTGTGTGTGTGTGTGTGTGTGTGTGTGTGTTCTGTGTGTGTGGCTGTGTCTGTGTCTGTGTCTGTCTGTGTGTGTGCGTGTCTGTATTTCTGTGTGTGTGTGTGTGTGTGTGTGTGTGCGTCACTCTGTGTCTCTATCTGTGTCTCTCCGTGTCTCTCTCTCTCTGTCTCTCTGTCTTTCTGTCTGTCTCTCTCTGTGTCTCTGTCTCTCTCTCTCATGGTTCCGCCCATTCCATGTTTTTATTTATTTTTATTTTATTTTTTTTAATTCTGACATTCGTTCTAGTTAGAGGATTCCGTATTCCGAGTTACAGGACCGAGTTCGGATTGTTCGAGGAATTAACGCTCATCGCTTTTAGGAAGGATGCGAACGTAATAAAGGACTGCTTCACCCCCCCCCCCCACATCCACCCCCCTTCCCACCCTTCTTCTTTGTCTCCCTTTCCCTGCTTTTCATCTTCCATCCTTTATCCCCGAAAACGGAGAATGGCTGCCTACATGGCGGGGTAACCCCCCCCCCCCCAAAAAAAAAAAAAACACACAAAAAACCAAACAAAAAACAAAAACAAACACAAAAAAAACAACAAAAAAACCCCCAAAACGGCCATACACGTAAAAAAAAAAAGAAAAAAAAAAAAAGCCAACTCGTGTACATACGAGTGAACGTGGGAGTTGCAGCCCACGAACGAAGAAGAAGAAGAAAAAAAAAACCGAAGAAGAAGAAGAAAGAAGAATCTTCCATCCTCTTTGTTGTCTGATGATTTTTGCTCTCTTACTGAGGTTCCAGGAATGGAGCGCTGGAGACGTGAGTTCCGTGCTTACATGTCTTTTCAGTTGTAAGCGCAGTCACATGATCTCTGCTCTCGAAGTTGATTGTCTCTCCAAACTTGTGTGTGTGTGTGTGTGTGTGTGTGTGTGTGTGTGTGTGTGTGTGTGTGCGTGTGTGTGTATCAGCATCACTATCAGTATCAGTATCAGTAGCTCAAGGAGGCGTCACTGTGTTCGGACAAATCCCATACACGCTACACCACATCTGCCAAGCAGATGATACCTCACCAGTAGCGTAACCCAACGCGCTTAGTCAGGCCTTGAGAAAAAAAAGAAGAAAAAAAACAGAAAAAAGAAAAAAAAATATGAGGATGATAATAATCATGATGATAATGATAATAATAACAATGATGATGATGATGATAATGATGATAATAATGATAATGATAATAATGATGATGATACTACTAATAATAATAATGACAACAATAATGATAATAATGATAATAATAAAAATAAGATAAAAAGACAACAGTGATGATAAATAAGCAAATAAGCAAATAAATATAAAACATGCAGACATACATTCATGCATAACAGATATGCAAGAAACATGCAGTTTGACAGATATGAAAGCACAAACAAAATTTAATGCACATAAACGTACACGAGCCCGGACACACACACACACACACACACACACACACACACACACACACACACACACACACTTTTTACTTCATATTTTGGTTTTCTTAATGTGCATACGATGGCACTTCATTGTGTAAGTGTATGGTTGTAGCAACGGAGGCTATCAACTGAAAAAAAAGAAGAAAAAAAAAGAAAAAAAGAAGAAAAAAAAACAGAAATAAAAAGAAGAAAAAAAAAACAACAGAAAAAAAAACAGAAAAAGAAGAAGAAGAAGAAGAAGAAGAAGAAAAAAAAAAACACATAGAAAAGAGGACAGCACATATCTGCTGATTTTGTCTATGTCGATCGATCACCTTTTGGCATTGCTCGCAGTTTTCGAGTGAAAAAGTTACATTGCTGCCTGCCGTGTACGCCAGATTCAAGATGGCCGCGGAACTCTGCAGCATTCTATTGGCTCATTATTCAAAACCGGCGTATAGTACTGACTTCTCTTCTCGTAGTTTGGGGGTTTTTTCGGTTCGAAAAAATATAGAATGCCCGTCTCTTTTTTTAATTTTTATTTATTTATTTATTTATTTTTTTTATATAGAAATAATGTATTTAGTTGTTGTTGTTGTTGTTGTTGTTTTTTATCCCTACTTTTCTACCCTTCTCTTTGTATCTGCTTCTTCTTCTTCTTCTTCTTCTGCTTCTTCTTTTTGTTCTTGTTCTTGTTCTGCTGCTTCTACTTCTACTTGTTTTTTTTGTTCTTGTTCTTCTTCTACTTCTTCTTCTTCTACTTGTTTTTTTTCTTTTTCTTGTTCTTGTTCTTCTGCTGCTTCTTCTTCTACTTGTTCTTTTTTTTGTTCTTGTTCTTCTTCTACTTCTTCTTCTTCTACTTGTTCTTTTTGTTGTTCTTCTTCTACTGCTTCTTCTGCTTGTTCTTTTTGTTCTTGTTCTTCTTCTTCTACTTCTTCTTTTTGTTCTTGTTCTTCTTCTACTTCTTCTTCTACTTGTTTTTTTTTCTTGTTCTTGTTCTGCTGCTTCTTCTTCTACTTGTTCTTTTTGTTCTTGTTCTTCTTCTACTTCTTCTTCTGCTTGTTCTTTTTGTTCTTGTTCTTCTTCTTCTACTTCTTCTTTTTGTTCTTGTTCTTGTTCTACTTTTCTTCTACTTGTTTTTTTTTTCTTGTTCTTGTTCTGCTGCTTCTTCTTCTGCTTGTTCTTTTTGTTCTTGTTCTTGTTCTGCTGCTGCTTCTTCTTCTGCTTGTTCTTTTTGTTCTTGTTCTTGTTCTACTGCTGCTTCTTCTACTTGTTCTTTTTGTTCTTGTTCTTCTTCTACTTCTGCTTCTTCTTCTACTTGTTTTTTCTTTTTGTTCTTGTTCTTGTTCTGCTGCTTCTACTTCTACTTGTTCTTTTTGTTCTTGTTCTTCTTCTACTTCTTCTTCTACTTGTTTTTTTTTCTTGTTCTTGTTCTGCTTCTTCTTCTACTTGTTCTTTTTGTTCTTGTTCTTCTTCTGCTTCTTCTTCTACTTGTTCTTTTTGTTCTTGTTCTTCTTCTTCTTCTGCTTCTTCTTCTACTTGTTTTTTTTTCTTTCTTGTTCTTGTTCTGCTGCTTCTTCTTCTACTTGTTCTTTTTGTTCTTGTTCTTGTTCTACTTCTTCTTCTACTTGTTTTTTCTTTTTGTTCTTGTTCTTCTTCTACTGCTTCTTCTTCTACTTGTTCTTGTTCTTCTTCTACTTCTTCTTCTACTTGTTTTTTTCCCTTGTTCTTGTTCTGCTTCTTCTTCTTCTACTTGTTCTTCTTGTTCTTGTTCTTCTTCTACTTCTGCTTCTTCTTCTACTTGTTCTTTTTGTTCTTGTTCTTCTTCTACTTCTTCTTCTTCTTCTACTTGTTCTTCTTGTTCTTGTTCTTCTTCTACTTGTTTTTTTTTTCTTGTTCTTGTTCTGCTGCTTCTTCTTCTACTTGTTTTTTTTTCTTGTTCTTGTTCTTGTTCTGCTGCTTCTACTTCTACTTGTTCTTTTTGTTCTTCTTCTTCTTCTGCTTCTTCTTCTACTTGGTTTTTTTTTTTTTGTTCTTGTTTTTTCTTTTCTATGATTCTTTTTATTCTTACTTCTTCTCACTCCCCCTCTTCACTTTTTTTTTTTTTTTGTTTTCAACTTCTTTCTGCCTCCTTCATCTCTGTGACATTTTGTTGTTCTTCGATTTTGATTATTTATTTTCTTTTTTTTTTTCTTCTACTACTTGATTGTTAACTTTTGATGCTTGATTCTTGTTTTGAGTGTGTCTACTTTCGTCATTTTCTTTTTAGTTACTTGGCCTTTGCTCCTACGTCTGTTACTTGATCTCTTTTAGTTCTTGGGTTTGTCTCTACGTGTGGTTGGTCTCTGTTTTTTCCTTGTCTGTCTCTGTTCTTCTTCTACTACTGTTCTTTTTTGTTCTTGTTCTTCTTCTCTTCTTCTTCTCTACTTGTTCTTAGTTGACTTGTTCTTCTACTTCGCAAACAACAACCTCAAACGTGTCGTTATTAGATTTCAAATGCGTCTTATTAATAGTTCTTTTTTTGGTTAAATGTTTTCTGACGAATATAATGTGATTTTGATTATTATAAAATTTCTTGATTCTTATTTTACTTTTGAATGAATGATTGGTTTGATGCTCAGTACAAATAGAATGCCAATGCATAGATAGAATGAAAAATTGAATGTATTGATGTATGTGTGATAACAGTTAGATGTTGATTGTGTTGTGATGATGAGTGTGTTGCAGTGAATGTGTACGTTGCATATGTGATTGTTTGATAATATGTGTGTGTGTGTGTGGTGTGATGAATGTGGATAGTGTGACGATTGTGAATGTGAGTAGTGTGTAAAGACTATGTAATGGTGGTAATGTGACCCAAAATTTTAGATGTTTTGATAGCTTTGAAGGAATTTATGAATAGATATTCGAAATTGACTATGATGATATTGACGACTTGATGATTTTGATGGATTTATTTCAGTGTGAGGTTTGTGTGATTAGCTTTAATGATATGGTAGTGTGCGTTTGTGATGATTATTTTAGTGATAGCGAATATAAATGATGGAGAAGATGATTAAGAAAAGTGAATTGTTTAGTGATAGCAAATTACTTTAAATGAAGAGATGATGATTAGACGAATATAGAATGAATGATATATGATCTGCGAAAGAGATGGGATAGATGATTGCAGAATCTAGCAATCACTTGGTATGGCGTGCATATTGTACTTCTTCTTTTTTTTTTTTCTTCTCTTCTTTCTTTTTTCCTTTTCTTTCTCCCTCAATCCCCTCACATCTCATTTCTTCTTCTTCTTCTTCTTCCTCTTCCTCTTCGTTTTTTTTTTGTTTTCTCTCTTTGTCTACGTTCCTCCATGTTTGTTGTTTGTTTGTTGTGTTCTTCTTGTGCTTGTGCTTGTGTCTGTTTTGTTTGCTTGTGCTTGCGCGCTGCCTTGTGTCCTCTTTTGTGTGTTCTTTTCTTTTGCTTTGCTTTCTTTTCTTCTTCTTCTTTTTTGTTTCTGCGTGCGCGCAAACGTCACCTTATCACTCCTACCCCAACAACAACTCTTCAGACACCATGACAGATTAACAACATCATCAACACAATTCCCCCCTCCGCTTCCCCCACCTCCACCCCTTATTCTTCACACCCTCCCCTGACACACTCACATTCACGCTTACTTGCTGCCTCCCAACCTCCTCCTCACCAACACACCTCTACCTCTTCTCCCCTCCTCTCCTCCTCTTTCTTCTTCTTCTTCCTCTTCTTCTTCTTCTTCCTCTTCTTCTTCTTCTCCTCCTCCTCCCCTCCTCCTCCTTCTTCTTCTATTCTCCTCCTTCTCCTTCTTCTTTTTATTTTTCTCTTTATTTTTATTTATTTTTTATATCTTATTTATTCACTCTACCGATTCATTCACCACCACCACCACCATTCACTTTTTTTTCTTTTTTTTTTCAAAACTTCTAATGCCTCTTTCAACTCTGTAGACATGGTAATTGTGTGATTTATATTAAAATTTTTTTAAATTATTTTTTTTATCGAATTAAGAAATACATGAAATGATTTAGTAACTAACTAGAATAGGCAAAGCAAATGATTGCACACGTACGTGAATGATTAAGAGTGTGAATCGTCGTCATTCAGTAAGCTGAGTCAGATTGAGTTTGTCCATCGAGTAGGACAGTGTGGTGGGTCTCTGTCTCCGTCTGTCTGTCTCTGTCTCTGTCTGTCTGTCTGTCTGTGTCTCTGTCTGTCTGTCTGTCTCTCTGTGTTCTCAGTTGAACCGTGTTTGCTTAAAAAAAAACAACACGAAAAAACAACAACAAAAAAAAAAAACCCAAACGTGTCGAGTAATGAACAGAGAAGCTTAATCAAATGCGTGGACGGATTGAAATATAGAATGAATGATTAGACAGAAATATAGAATGAATGATTAGACAGAAATATAGAATGAATGATTACATAGATGATTAGATAGAAATACAGAATAAATGATTAGACAGAAATATAGAATGAATGATTAGATAGATGATTAGATAGAAATGTAGAACGAATGATTAGATAGATGATTAGACAGAAATGTAGAATGAATGATTAGACAGAAATATAGAATGAATGATTAGACAGAAATGTAGAATGAATGATTAGACAGAAATATAGAATGAATAATTAGATAGATGATTAGATAGAAATGTAGAATGAATGATCAGACAGAAATATAGAATGAATGATTAGATAGATGATTAGACAGAAATGTAGAATGAATGATTAGACAGAAATATAGAATGAATAATTAGATAGATGATTAGATAGAAATGTAGAATGAATGATCAGACAGAAATATAGAATGAATGATTAGATAGATGATTAGATAGAAATGTAGAATGAATGATTAGACAGAAATATAGAATGAATGATTAGATAGATGATTAGACAGAAATATAGAATGAATGATTAGATAGATGATTAGACAGAAATATAGAATGAATGATTAGATAGATGATTAGACAGAAATATAGAATGAATGATGAGATAGATGATTAGACAGAAATATAGAATGAATGATGAGATAGATGATTAGACAGAAATATAGAATGAATGATTAGATAGATGATTAGACAGAAATGTAGAATGAATGATGAGATAGATGATTAGACAGAAATATAGAATGAATGATTAGATAGATGATTAGACAGAAATATAGAATGAATGATGAGATAGATGGGAAGTGACATCATTGATGATTGTAATCTTTTTTTTTTTTCTTCTTCTTCTTAATTTCTGTTTTTGGTTTTCTTTCTCCCATCAAATCACGTCACATCTCATTGTCTGTCTGTCTGTCTGTCTGTCTGTCTGTCTGTCTCTTTGACCACGTCTTCGGTTTTGTGTGTGTTTGTTGTTTTGTTTTGTTTAACGTTCGCGTAGAGTGTGTGTGTGTGTGTGTGTGTGTGTGTGTGTGTGTGTGTGTGCTTGTGCTTGTGCTTGTGCAAGGAGTGTGTGTGTGTATGTGTGTGTGCTTGTGCTTGCGCGAGCAAGGAGTGTGTGTGTGTGTGTGTGTGTGTGTGTGTGTGTGTGTGTGTGTGTGTGTGTGCTTGTGCTTGTGCTTGTGCTTGTGCAAGGTGTGTGTGTGTGTGTGTGTGTGTTTGTGCGAGCGAGCAAGGAAACGTCACCTTAATGACAACAGAAAAACAAAAAAACTCCACCACCAAAACAAAACAACAAAACAAAACAAACCTCAAACAGAACACGAGCAATGAACAGAAATTAAAACAACAACAACAACAACAAAATCCCACCCTCAAACAGCTTTACAAACGACCCCACCCCACCCCCTTAATCCCTCAAACAACAACAACAACAGCGACTACGACAACAACAACAACAACAACAACAGCAACTACTACTGCTGCAACAGCCCCAAAACCTCCCTAAAAACAAAACAAAAAAACAACAACAACAAGCAACAACAACAACAATAACCCCCACCCCCCCCCCCACCCCCCACCCCCCACCCCCCAAAAAATAGAGAGAAAAAACAAAAACAACAACAAACAACACACACAAAAAAACAACAACAACAAGCAACAACAACAACAATAACCCCCCCCCCACCACCACCACCACCCCCTCCCCCCCAAAAAAAAAATAGAGAGAAAAAACAAAAACAACAACAAACAACACACACAAAAAAAAACCCACACACAAACAAAACAAAACAAACAAAACGACAAAGAAACTATCCGCACCCAACTCACACCCCTCCTCTACTACCCCCCCCCCCCCCCCCACTCCTAAACCCACCGCCCCCCTCATCCACCCTTCATCCTCCTGCCCCCCCCCGCCCCCCCCCTCCACACACGCCCCCTTGCCACCCCCCCACCCCCGCCCTCTCCCTTAAAACAAAAACCAAACTAACCCACCACCACCAACCACACCGCCAACAACCACCAACCACCAACTCCCATTACACATGTCTGAAATGATGGGGGGGGAAAAACAACAACAACCCAACAACAACAAAAACAACCAACAAAAAAACCCACCCAAAACCCCCCAAAAACCATCAACAACTTCCGCTCTGTCACGTGCAGTGCATGCGGTGCAAGGAGCTGATACGCGAGCGCCACCTGGTGCTGATGAACGACGGCCGCTTCCTGCACGAGCGTTGCATGTGCTGCGAGGTCTGTCGCCGGCCCTTCTTCGACGAGCAAGGCAACAAGAAGAACCGACTGTTTGTCCGGAACGAGAAAACTTACTGCTACAAGGACTACAGACTGTGAGTGGAAATATAGACAGAATCTAGAGAGAGAGAGAGAGAGAGAGAGAGATGTCTTTTGTCTTGTCTTGTCTTGTCTTGTCTTGTGTTGTGTGTGTGTGTGACTGAGAGTGAATATAGACAGATCTAGAGATAGATAATTGTCTTGTCTTGTCTTGTCTTGTCTTGTCTTATGTGAGAGTGTGAGGGTGAATATCGACAGATCTAGTGATAGATAGATGTCTTGTCTTGTCTTGTCTTGTCTTGTCGTGTGTGTGTGTGTGTGTGTGTGTGTGTGTGTGTGTGTGTGTGTGTGTTGTGTGCCGCCTGTTTGTCCGCAACGAGAAGACTTACTGCTACAGGGACTGTATACAGGCTGTGAGTGAATATATATATATATATATATATATATATAGATAGATAGATAGATAGATAGATAGATGTAGATGTGCTTTGTCTTGTGTGTGTGTGTGTGTGTGTGTGTGTGTGTGTGTTTTCTCCCTCATTTTGTCTTGTCTGCGTTCGTATGTACTTACGAATGTTTTATCTTGAATTCTAATTTTTTTTTTTTTTTTGTTTTTTGGTGCAGTATTATCTTATTATATGATGCCGTATTGCATGGCATGATATTGTGCTGTATTATGTTGTGTTTGTGGGCTGCTGTGTTTTGT
>NC_134906.1:10776275-10788775 GCF_041734735.1 Babylonia areolata | reverse complement strand
GGAACGTGGCCGGTGGCTTGTGTTTTGGGTTCTCAGGGTCTGACGTACTGTATATTGTCTGTCACTGACCAACCAGGGCCGTTTCTGTCCTTGCGTGCTGAGGATTTGTTCTTTCCTGAAGAAGGTGAACGAGCAGCGGTCTCTGATCCACACCGGTAATCCTTGGCCGTCACCGCCAAGTGTCTGTCAGCCGAGGAACTGGAGACCTCTCTGAAAGGAAGGGTCTGATTGGGTGTAAACACTGAAAGAGAGAGAGAGAGAGAGAGAGAGAGAGAGAGAGAGAGGGGGGGGGGGGGGGGGGGGGGGCAGACAGACAAGGTAGAGAGACAGACAGAGAGATGAAGAGGGATAGAGGGAGAGAGAGAGAGGGGGACAGACAGACAGGGAGAGAGACAGATAAACAGACAGAGATGAAGAGGGATAGAGAGAGAGAGAGAGAGAGAGAGAGAGAGGTACATACAGACAGGGAGAGAGAGAGAGACAAACAGAGACAGAGATGAAGAGGGATACAGAGAGAGAGAAAGAAAGAGAGACAGAGATGAAGAGGGATAAAGAGAGAGAGAGAGAGAGAGACAGACAGGGAGAGAGAGAGAGAGGGACAGACAGACAGGGAGAGACAGAGATGAAGAGAGAGAGAGAGAGGGGGGGGGGCAGACAGACAGGGGGAGAGACAGACAGACACAGAGATGAAGAGGGATACAAAGAGAGGGACAGACAGGGAAAGAGACAGAGACAGAGATGAAGAGGGATAGAGAGAGGGACAGACAGACAGGGAGAGAGATGAAGAGGGATAGAGAGACAGAGATGAAGAGGGCTAGAGAGAGAGGGGGGGACAAACAGAGACAGAGATGAAGAGGCTTAGAGAGAGGGGGGGGGGACAAACAGAGACAGAGATGAAGAGGGATAGAGAAAGAGAGACAGACAGACAAGGAGAGAGACAGACAGACAGGGAAACAGACAGACGAACAGAGCTAGAGATTAAGAGAGAGAGAGAGAGAAATATTCGCCATTAGATCCATACAATGTCTGTCTTTCGAGAGCAGGCACGCTTTCTGGCAAGCAATACGTAAAGTGTCTTCTACAAAGCCGCCTGTCTGAGCCAGGGACTGCGAGATTTAACCGTTGTTAAGTAAGTAAGGAGTTTAGGGCCGAAACACTCGACTGAGGGGAGGTGGTGGAAGGGGGAGGGGAGGTGGGGGGGGGGCGGGGGGGGCTTCTTCTCTGAAGACCTTGAACTGTACTGTCCAGCTGTCCCTAGAGTTTCTTATCACTCAGCAGTCACACAGCCCAGGGTAGGTTTGGCAGTCTATGTAGATCAGAAACCTCTCCTTTTTTTTTTGCTGGTGTCTTTGGAAAAAAAGAACAAAATCCCGAACTCGCAAAGAAAACACTTTCCTCCCGTTTCAGTTCTGTATGTCTGTCTGTCTGTTTGTCTGTCTGTCTTCATTTCATTCATTTTGCCCATCGCTCCTGGTGGAGCATAGGCCATCGACGACCCCTCGCCATCGCACTCTGTTCTGGGCTGTTCTGGTCATTCCAGTCCAGTTGGTCCCTTGCTGCTTCAGCTCTGCCTCGGTATCTCGCCTCCAGCTGTTGCGAGGCCGGCCTCTCTTCCTCTTTCCCTGCGGGTTCCAGGTCAGGGCTTTGGCGTGTGATGCTGGACGCTGGCTTCCTGAGGGTGTGTCCGATCCAGCCCCACTTCCTCCGCAGTATCTGCTTGGCCACTGGTTCCTGTCCCGCTCGCTCCCACAGATCTTCGTTTCGGATCTTCTCCTGCCATCGGATATTGTAGATGCGCCTCAGACAGGTGTTGAAGAATGTCTGAATCTTCTGCTGCATCGTCTGTGTTGTCCGCCATGTCTCGCATCCGTATCCGTTGTCTGTCTGTCTGTCTGTTTGTCTGTCTTCGGCCCTTTATTTTTTTTTATTTTTTTTAAACGGGTTTGAAAACGAATCGAAACAAACAAACATTCTCTCCTTACTCTGATAGGCTGTACGGGTCGTAGACGAAAAAATAGTTCATGAAAACAATTATCCCCCTCCAATAACAATCAGTCAGTCAGTCAGTCAGTCAATCTTCTTCTTCTTCTTCGTTCGTGGGCTGCAACTCCCACGTTCACTCGTATATACACGAGTGGGCTTTTACGTGTATGACCGTTTTTACCCCGCCATGTAAGCAGCCATACTCTGTTTCGGGGGTGTGCATGCTGGGTATGTTCTTGCTTCCATAACTCCCACGTTCACTCGTATATACACGAGTGGGCTTTTACGTGTATGACCGTTTTTACCACGCCATGTAAGCAGCCATACTCTGTTTCGGGGGTGTGCATACTGGGTATGTTCTTGCTTCCATAACTCCCACGTTCACTCGTATATACACGAGTGGGCTTTTACGTGTATGACCATTTTTACCACGCCATGTAGGCAGCCATACTCTGCTTTCGGGGGTGTGCATACTGGGTATGTTCTTGCTTCCATAACTCCCACGTTCACTCGTATATACACGAGTGGGCTTTTACGTGTATGACCGTTTTTACCACGCCATGTAAGCAGCCATACTCTGCTTTCGGGGGTGTGCATGCTGGGTATGTTCTAGTTTCCATAACCCACCGAACGCTGACATGGATTACAGGATCTTTAACGTGAGTATTTGATCTTCTGCTTGCCGTATACACAGGAAGGAGGTTCAGGCACTAGCAGGTCTGCACATATGTTGATCTGGGAGATCGTAAAAATCTCCACCCCTTTACCCACCAGGCGCCTTCACCGTCATTCGAACTTGGGGCCCTCAGATTGAAAGTCCAACCCTTTAACCATTCGGCTATTGCGCCCGTCAGTTAGTCAGTAGATCGATGTGTTTAAACAGTGTTTTATTCGGAACATGTCACACTACAACACAGTTGTACTAAAGGGTGAACAGGACAAGAAGAAGAAGAAGATATTGCACAAGGTCCTGCCCTTGATACATGTACATACATACCTCAGTATGCAACGGATGGCTTCTCATTCCGTCTTCACCCACACTTAAGTGACCATACATGTAAGATGTAAATGAGAGAAACGAAATAAAAGAATAAACATGTGGTACTCAGTAACCATGCATGGAATGTCAAAAAACAACAACAACAAGTGGAGTGATAGCCTAGAGGTAACGCGTCCGCCTAGGAAGCGAGAGAATCTTAGCGCGCTGGTTCCAATCACGGCTCAGCCGCCGATATTTTCTCCCCCTCCACTAGACCTTGAGTGGTTGTCTGGACGCTAGTCATTCGGATGAGACGATAAACCGAGGTCCCGTGTGCAGTATGCATTTAACGCACGTAAAAGAACCCACGGCAACAAAAGGGTTGTTCCTGGCAAAATTCTGTAGAAATATCCACTTCGAGGAAAAAACAAATAAAACTACACGCAGGAAAAAAAATACCAAAAAAAAAGGGTGGCGCTGTAGTGTAGCGACGCGCCCTCCCTCGGGAGAACAGCCCGAATTTCACCCAGAGAAATCTGATGTGATAAAAAGAAATAAAATACAAAAACAGATACAAATACAACAACAACACTGAGATGTAAATAAGAGAAACGAAATAAAACAGTGGACATATGGTGCTCATTGACCATACATTAAATGTCCACAAGACAAAACAAAACTAAACCAAGATCTAAAGAAAGTGAAACCAGAATAAACGTGTGGTACACAGTGACCATGCATGGACTTTCAACAAACTAAAACAAAAACTAAACTGAACTAAACTAAGATGTAAACAAGAGAGGCAAGGCCTTCAAGACTCACTTGTGATGCACTTAAAAAAAAAATCCAAGCTTTTTATGTATTGAGTATAATTTCAAAATGTAATGTTTAAGACGAGAAAGATCAGTTTAAAGCAAATTAAGTCCCCTAGCGTTAATTACAGAGTAATTTCCCTTTTTTACTATCTGCACCAAAACGTTTCCAAAATAAATAAAACTTCCATGCTGAGCAAAAGAAGTTCCTGTTTGAACAGAAAATGATAATAATGACTGCTCTTGTTGTTGGGTCAGAATATCAGATCAAAATTATTGTTGGATCAAAATATCAGATCAAAGTGCCAAGTTTAGAGAATACAAAAAATATAAATGTAACAGTAAATGCAGTTTGCATATAATTAGGCTTCATTTTTGATTTGTTTCTGCCCATCCCAGAGGTGCAATATTGTTTTAAACAAGATGACTGGAAAGAACTGAATTTTTCCTATTTTCATGCCAAAATTTGGTGTCAACTGACAAAGTATTTGCAGAGAAAATGTCAATGTTAAAGTTTACCACGGACACACAGACACACACACACACACACACACAGACAGACAACCGAACACCGGGTTAAAACATAGACTCGCTTTGTTTACACAAGTGAGTCAATAAAAATGAAACAAAATGAAAAACAACAACAAGTAAACACTATGCAGCGGGGAAGATTAATCAGTGAAGAGATTCCTCAAATCAACCCTCCTCTTAAAAAAAAAAAAAATCATCAATTAATCAGAAAGAAACAAGGAATCAACTCTTAAGTCGATCAGATAAATGAATGAGTCTATGAATAATAATTAACTGATTTTTTTTCTATTGATCTTGTTATGATTATGATGATGATGATGATGATTATTATTATTATCATCGTGAAAAATGATAAGTTATTTAAGTCAATCAGATATTAGTGAAGGAGTTCATGAGTGAATGAATGAACCGATGTTATTTTATTATCATTATGAATAAACAGTTAATTAAGTCAATCAAAATATAAACGAATGAGTTAATGAATGAACAGAATAACTTATATATATATATATATATATATATATATATATATATATATATGTGTGTGTGTGTGTGTGTGTGTGTGTGTGTGTGTGTGTGTGTGTGTGTAACAATTAATTAACCTTAATGAGTCAGTCAAAATAAACGAATGAGATAATTAATGAATGAACTGACTGATTTTTAAAAAAATATTTATTTCTGTAGTCCAGATAAACGATAAATAAACGAAGTCAATCAAAACTAAATTAAAAACGAGTTCATGAATGAATGAATGAATGAACGGATTTTTTTTTCTTTCTTTCTTTCTCCCTCCCTCCCACTCTCCCCTCCTTCCCCCAGTTCCCCCCCTCCCCCCATCCCCCACACACTCATCCCTACCCTTCATCCCCACCCCACTCCACCACTCCCCTCCACCCACCACCAACCCAACCTACACACACACCCATACACAACCCCCACACACCCAACCCATCACCTTTTTTTTGGTGTTGTCGCTAACACTCAGCTTTTGGGAGATGCTCCCCTGTGGTCGACGGTACAGAAGTATCAAGGACGAAAACCAGTCGCTTCGCCAATAGCGTTTCCCCCCAAAGCAGTCAATGCCCTGTCTCTCGAACACATCCAGTATGATCAATATTAGAATTGTGCAATCAACAACCATCTACCTGAAGATCAAGTTATCAGCCCCATTCACATGTAATATGCAGCCGTTCTGTTCAAAACGTGTGTGTGTGTGTGTGTGTGTGTGTGTGTGTGTGTGTGTGTGTGTGTGTGTGCAGTGCGTGCATGTGCGAGTATGCACAAGTTTTTTTTTTATATTGATATGCACTTGTATGTATCCTAATTTCTACTGTATCTGTGTCTGTGTATGATTTTCGATATATGTTCGTACCTTGTTATGTACTATCCCGCCCCAATATTCCTTGTAACCCTGGTACACTTGGAAATAAAGACATATTCTATTCTATTCTATTCTATTCTATTCTACACCAACAGGCTGTACGGGTCGGAGCCTCAGCGGCCGAAGCCCACGTGCAACAAGTGTGACGAGCAGCTGGACAAGGGCATCTGGGTGCGCCGGGCGGGTGACTTCCTGTTCCACGTCACCTGCTTCTGCTGCAGCAAGTGCGACCGCCAGCTTTCCGGCTTCGACCGGATCGTCATCCGCGAGGGGTCGCTGGTGTGCGACAAGCACTTCTACGAGCATGACGGCTCCCACAAAGGTGAGTCCGTTGGCCTGCCTGTTGACTTACTTGACTTATTCCTCTTGATTCCGTGGGGAACATAGGGCCGCAACAACACTCTTCCAACGCACCCGGCTCTGGCTGGTCCTCTTCAGTTCGGCCCACGTCATTCCGGCCGCCCTTGTCTCTGCCTCAGTGCTTCTCCGCCAGGTCTGCTTCGGACGGCCAACTTTCCTTTTTCCCCTGTGGGTTCCAGTCAAGAGCCTGTCTTGTTGGCCTACCTATTACTGTAACTGTTCTCACAGGCTTGTTCCAGTGTACCTTTTATTTAATAATAATAATAATAATAATATTTTTTTTTTTTATATAGCGCTATAATACAAGCATAAGCAAGCTCTAAGCGCTTTACAATCCAGTACCTGAAGTGAAGCAAGAAAGCATATAAAAAGTAGTAGAAACATAACACAGGAGTCATTAATATTGTAAAAAACACAATGCATAAAACTCACAAAGAAAAATACTACCAATACTACAACTGTTACACTCCAACACTCATACTAACACACACGCACAGACACACACATGATTAAGCGGCTGAGATGACAGCAATTTTCAGTTAAAATACATACATGTATAAAAGGAACATAATTGTAATCTGTATGCCATAGATTTAGTAAAAATTGTAAAATAAAATTTTGGATAGAAAAGGTAAAAGGGGGTAAAAATCGGGTCATTCTCCCTTTCGAACGACACCACCACCATCCATCCACCCACCCCCATTCTCTCCACTCTCCCATCACACGCGCTCAAATTGCCATGAGCATGGGACAACAGCACTCTTTGAGTTATGACAAGTATTTTTTTTAAAGAGATAAGTTTTAAGATTTGCTTTAGAGGTAGATAGATGAGTTGTTTGTCTGAGAGCAATAGGCAGAGAATTCCAAGTTGTTGGGCTGAATCAGTAGCGTAAGCACATCTTTCATCTCCTGGCCTCATTGTTGGTTAATTTCCAGTTGAAAAACCACCGAGGCAACCACGTGTTTGTTCTGTATGTCCATGTGTTCTGTGTGGCTTGTTCAGGGTTAAAGAGGCTATGCCAGTCTTGAATAAAAGCTAATTCGTGTGTGCAAATTTCTTTTTTGCTGCTGTGTGCACATGTCAAATGATCGGTATAAGGACAGGTCCGGCGCTTCCTTTTTTTAATTTTATTTTTATTTTTATTTTTTTTAAAGGAAGTGTATGGGTTCGTTCCTGTGTACGTTTTATTTACCTGTGTGCTAGCTGAATCGGTAGCGTAAGCAGCACTGACTTGAAGTTGTGTACTTTGTGAATGGAGAGAGTTACCACTCTTTACTATTTGTTCTCACAGTGATAATATATATATATATATATATATATATATATATATATATATAGTGGAGTGATGGCCTAGAGGTAACGCGTCCGCCTAGGAAGCGAGAGAGTCTGCCTTTGCTGGTTCAAATCACGGTACAATCGCCAGTATTTTCTCCCTCTCCGCTAGACTTTGTTGAGTGGTAATCTGGACGCTAGTCATTCGGATGAGGCGATAAACCGAGGTCCCGTGTGCAGCATGCACGTACAAGAACCCACGCAAAAGAACCCACGGCAACAAAAGGGTTGTCCCTGGCAAAATTCTGTGGGGGAAAAAAACCCCACTTCGATAGGAAAAACAAATAAAACTGCACGCAGGAAAAACAAAACAAAACACACACACACACACACACAAAAAAGAGAAAAAAAGAAAAGAAAAAAGGGTGGCGCTGTTTGTGTAGCGACGCGCTCTCCCTGGGGAGAGCAGTCCGAATTTCACACACAGGAATCTGTTGTGACAAAAAAGGGAAATACAATCTATCTATCTATCTATCTATCTATCAGCTTGTCAGTTGGCTCTAACACAAGTAAACCAGCCTGTTGTGCAAAATGACTCCCGTGTTTGCAGTAAAGCGCTTTGAGCTTGAGGTAGACTTTAAAAAAAAAAAAAAAAAAAAGAAAAAAGAATCTGGGTAAAAGTCGACTTACTTTGAATAAAAGAGGCAATGTATCGAGCTTAGAGCTAAATTTCCGACCAAAGATAGGCACTCTCTGTCTCTCTCTCTCTCTCTCTCTCTCTCTCTCTCTATATATATATATATATATATATATATATGACTTCATATCATCATTCATCAACCACCTTAAAAGCAATATATATATATATATATATATATATATATATATATATATGATTCCATAAAATTATCATTCATTAACCACCTTAAAAGCAATACACACACACACATACACACACACACACACACACACACACACACACACATATATATATATATATATATATACATACATACATACATATATATATATATATATATATACATATCAATATATAGACATAAAAGACCCCATATCATCATTCATCAACCACCTTGAAAGCAAGACATCTCGTCTTTTCTCGTCCTCACAGACGAGAGCCCCAAGCCTCGCGCCAAGCGCATGCGCACTTCCTTCACCGACGAGCAGCTCCGGATCCTCAACCTGCATTTCCAGCAGGACAGCAACCCGGACGGGCAGGACTTGGAGCGGATCGCTAAGGAGACGGGCCTCAAGAAACGGGTGACCCAGGTAACGCGCCTTTTGCTGTGTTGTGTTGTGTTGTGGTATTATTATTAGTAGTATTTAAAAAAAAAGAAAGATTTATCTATTATTTTTTATTTTATTTATTATTTTTTTTATATCTTATTTTATTATATATATTTATATTTTTTTTGTCCATTTTTGTTTTTTGTTGTTGTTTTTTTGTTTTGTTTTTATTATTATTATTATTATTTTATTTTATTTTTTCAAGGTCTGACTAAGCGCGTTGGGTTACGCTGCTGGTCAGGCATCTGCTTGTAGGATTTGACCGAACGCAGCGACGCCTCCTTGAGCTACTGAAACTGATACTGATGTGTCGTCTTGTCTTGTCTTGTCCTTGTTTTTTTGTTTTTGTTTTTTTGTTTTTGTTTTTTTGTTGTTGTTTTTTGCTGCCCCATCACCTTGCACCGTTTCAGTGGCATTACTCCCACGTCGCTCATTTAGATTGCCTCCCACCCCATCCTCCCCCTCCTCATCCATACACACACACACGGGTTCGCCCGTCACACAGTTCCAGCGTCGGCAGTCCGTCCGCAGGGAACCATCAATGTTGTTAGGTCGCCTGGAGGCCACACACCAGAGGAGACCCTGCGCTGCTGCTGAGCCACTTCGGTGGTGTTCAGTGGTGCCTGTTCTGTTCTGTTTTTTTTTCCCTTTGTCAATAAATATATGTATATTAGCGGAATGATGGCCTAGAGGTAACGCGTCCGTCTAGGAAGCGAGATAATCTGAGCGTGCTGGTTCGAATCACGGCTCAGCCGCCGATATTTTCTCCCCCCTCCACTAGACCTTGAGTGGTGGTCTGGACGCTAGTCATTCGGATGAGACGATAAACCGAGGTTCCGTGTGCAGCATGCACTTAGCGCACGTAAAAGAACTCCACGGCAACAAAGGGGTTGTTCCTGGCAAAATTCTGTAGAAAAATCCACTTCGATAGGAAAAAACAAAATAAAAAAAACCCCCAAAAACTGCATGCAGGAAAAAAAAAAAAAAAAAAAAAAGGGTGGCGCTGTAGTGTTGCGACGCGCACTGCGTGGGTGGAGAGCAGCCCGATTTTCAAAACAGAGAAATCAGTTGTGATAAAAAGAAATACAAATATAAATACCGGACAATTTTAACTCACTCAGTATGGCCAGTCCTCTCTTCTCCTCTACACAGACCCCTCGGATGTCCAGTGGGTGTCTGAATGACCCAACCTTTAGCTTCCGTCGTCAGAACTGTGGTATTCTTTGTTAACTCTCTCCATACGAACGGCGAAAGAGACGACGTTAACAGCGTTTCACCCCAATTACCATCATCAAAATATTGCAAGCGGAACGCTCTTATACTGAAGAGGTGAATGTTGACAAAGAATACCACAGTTCTGACGACGGAAGCTAAAGGTTGGGTCATTCAGACACCCACTGGACATCCGAGGGGTCTGTGTAGAGGAGAAGAGAGGACTGGCCGTACTGAGTGAGTTAATTAACGTCGTCTCTTTCGCCGTTCGTATGGAGAGAGTTAATTAAGCAACAATAAACGATAAACAACAAAACTTTTTTTCCTTCACCAGGTGTGGTTCCAAAACAACCGGGCCCGCCACAAGAAGAGCATCCAGAACAAGGTGTCCGGGATTCACCAGCCAGGAGGAGGAGGACCCCCGCCCACCTCCCTCCCCTCCTCATTCTCCCCTCCCATGTCCTGTGGAGGAGTAGCAGGAGGAGTAGTAGGAGTTGGAGTAGGAGGAGGGGGAGGGCCGGTGTACGCCAGCGCCGGCGAGGACGGAGACTCGTGCCAGGGAGGGGACCCGCTTGGGGTCTACGGTTCGGATCTCGAGCGCTCTGAGGACGGGAGTCTGGTGGGCGTTGGAGGAGGTGGTGGAGGTGGTGGAGGAGGGAGTGGTAGTGTTGGTGCTGTGGCGGCAGAGTTTGGCCAGCAGTCCTACTGGTGAGTGTGTGTGTGTGTGTGTGTGTGTGTGGTGTTTGTGTGTAGTGTGTGTGTGTGTGGGGGGGGGGGTGGTGGGGTTGGAGGGGGCGGGGGGTTGTTGTGGGGTTTGGGGGTAAAGGGTGTGGGTGTTTCGTGTGTGCGTGGGTGTTGTGTGTGTGTGAGAAAGAGAGAGAGAGAGAGAGAGAGGGGGGGTGGGATGTGGTAGTGCATTGGTGATCTGGTGTGGTGTTGGTTTGGGTTATAGCTGTTGTTGTTTGGTGTGGTGGATTTTTTTGTTGTTGTTGTTGTTGTTGTTGTTGTTGCCTTCTTTGTAACTGTCTCGATCTTGAGCTGTGGGGTTCTGTGTGTGTGTTGTGTTTTATCATCATTTGTGCTGTGCTGCGCTGTGCTGTACTGTGCTGTGCTGTGCTATGCTGTGCTGTTCTATGCTGTGCTGTGCTGTGCTGTTGCATTGCACTGTATTGTAATGATTTGTATTGTATTGCATTGCATGGCGTTGTTGTTGTTCTGCCCAGAATGCACGTTTGTTGTTGTAGTACAGTTATGTTGCGTTTATGGTGGGTGGTAGTATGATTATTTTTTGTTGGTTCAAACGATTTTTTTTTCTGTTTTTTTTTTTTTTTTCTTTTCTTTTCTTTTCTTTCGGAATGCATGCCAAATGGTGTTGTGAGTGAGGAGAAAAGTTTTTGGTTGATGTTGTGTTCATTTGTGGTTGTTGTCGATGGTGTGTTTTTATTTATTTATTTATTTTTTTTTTTTTTTTCTTTCTTCCAAAACCCTTTCCATTACACTTTGCGCAACAGTTTCAATGTCCGTTTTGAAAGATGCGTCACAGTGTCAGTGCAGAGTGTTGCATTTAGACTACACCACATCTACTGTTAAAAAAAAAAGAAGAAAAAAAAAAAGAGAGAAGAGAGAGAGAGAGATTGATACGGATACTTATATAGCGCCTATCCTCGGTCGGAGACCAAGCTCTAAGCGCTTTAATAGACTACACCACATCTACTGTAAAAAGAAAATGATGAAAGAGAGAGAGAGAGAGAGAGAGATTGATTGATTGATACGGATACTTATATAGCGCCTATCCTCGGTCGGAGACCAAGCTCTAAGCGCTTTAATAGACTACACCACATCTACTGTAAAAAGAAAATGATGAAAGAGAGAGAGAGAGAGAGAGAGATTGATTGATTGATACGGATACTTATATAGCGCCTATCCTCGGTCGGAGACCAAACCCTAAGCGCTTTAATAGACTACACCACATGAACGATAAAATTAAAAAATAAAAATAGAAAAAGAAGAAAAAAGAAAGAGAAACAGACAGACAGACATAGAAGAGAGAGTCAGAGACAGACTGAGACAGACAGACAGACAGACAGACAGAGATTGATACGGATACTTATGTAGCGTCTATCCTCGGTCAGAGACCAAGCTCTAAGCGCTTTAATACTCAGACAGACAGAAAGAGAAGAGAGAGTCAGAGAGAGAGACTGAGATAAAGACAGAGGGAGAGAAAGAGAGGGGGGTGCGGGGGGCGGGGGGCAGAGGGGGGGGGGGAGAGAACAGAAAGAGAGAGAAAGAGTGAAGGAGAGAGAGAGAGAAGCAGACACCTGACCATGACATAAACCCAGTGCACGCTAGTAAAGCTTTGAGGGCCTACCCAAGGTTTGTGTGTGAAGCATTAAGATTAAGTATGATAGGAATGAAATGATAAGTTGAACCAAATACGTGAACACACATATGTGAAGCATTTATTAAGTAAGATAGGAATTAAATACTAAGTTGAACCAAATAAGTGAATAAACATATGTGAAGAATTTATCAAGTAAGATAGGAATCAAATGATAAGTTGAACTAAATAAGTGACTACAAATACGTGAAGCATTTATTGAGTGAGATCGGAATTAAATGATAAGTTGAAATAAGTGAACACACATATGTGAAGCATTTATT
>NC_134906.1:10756275-10768775 GCF_041734735.1 Babylonia areolata | reverse complement strand
ATGTTGAGTGCCGTGGAGATGTTGTACAGCGTCAGCAGCTCCATCGATTCCCCTTTCTGCTCCTACTCAGAGCTGGACTATGATTCCCTGCCGGACGATTTGTGAACAAGTTTTGGTGGTGGTTGGTTGGTGTGTGTTTGTCCCGCCTGTCTGTCTGTCTGTGTGTCTGTGTGTCTGTCTGTCTGTGCTTCACATCCCCCCTCCCGCTCACTCTCTCTTTGTCTCCCCCCCCCCCCCCTCTCCCTTCCTCGCTCTTCACTCTTTCTACATCTCTCGTTGCCAGTCTCTGTCCGCCTGTTAGTACTGTCTATGTCTTTGTCTGTCTGTCTGTCTGTCTGTCTCTCTCTCTCTCCCGCCCTCCTCTCTTTGTCTGTTTTCTTCTCTCTTTCTCCCTCTCTGTTCATTTCTCGTTGCTTATCTTTGTCTGTTTTTCTAAGTACTTAATAATTTTTTTTTATTCCTACGTTCATCAGTACGTCTGCAGTTTTTGGGTTAAAATTTTTTTTTCTCCTTGTATACATTGTTATTATAGATTTTTTTCTTTGTTTTTTTTTTTTTTAATGTAATTATTGTTTGTGTGTGTGTGTATATATATATATATATATATATATATATATATATATATATATATCGAAGGTCCTCTTGTTCTCGTTTTGCTTATATATATATATATATAGTTTATTCCCCCCCCCCCCCTCCGCCCCCACCACCTTCCCGATGTTAAACTGGAGAGGAGTGAATTCCACTACGTCATTTCTTAAATGAAAAATGAAACAGGAGAGAGACAGACAGACAGACAGACAGAGATTGACAGACAGAGATTGACAGACAGACAGACAGAGATTGACAGACAGACAGACAGACAGAGATTGACAGACAGAGATTGACAGACAGACAGAGATTGACAGACAGACAGACAGACAGAGATTGACAGACAGAGATTGACAGACAGACAGACAGACAGAGATTGACAGACAGACAGACAGACAGACAGAGATTGACAGACAGACAGACAGACAGAGATTGACAGACAGACAGACAGAGATTGACAGACAGACAGAGATTGACAGACAGACAGACATTGACAGACAGACAGACAGACAGAGATTGACAGACAAACAGAGTGTAAAAAAAAATCAAAAAAAAAAATCTGCCATTTCTTGGATGAAACAGGAGAGAGGAAGGAAAATTCATTTCGTCATTAAGGAGAAATTCTGTTCCCCTCCATTTCTGTCATTTCTTGAGTGAAACACAGGAGAGAGAGAGAGAGAGAGAGAGAGAGAGAGAGAGAGAGAGAGAATGAATTTCACGCCATTCTTTTTTTTTTTATTAATTCATTTACTTATTCAAATTTGGTTGTTGTTGTTTTTGTTGTTGTTTTTTTACCTACTTATTTATTCATTTATTTATTTATTCTTTTTTTTTCATTCATTCATTTATTTATTCAGTGATGTTATTCTGCCACCGACAGAACTAAAAAACAAAAAAACAAAAAAACAACCCCCCCAAAACAAGACCCCCCCCCCCAAAAAAAAAACACACACACACACAAAAAAACACAACAAAAACAAACAAAAAAACAAAAAACAAACAAACAAACAAAAAAAAAACCCAGAGAAGAAAGAAATATTCAAAGTAAACAACAAAACGAAACAAAAAACAAACAAAAACCAAATAAAGAAAAAAAAAGAAAGATGGAAAAAAAAGAAAAGAAAAAAGAAAAAAACAACCCCCAAACTAACTAACAAACAAACAACAACAACACTTGTTACAGAAAAGAGTTTGCATTAAAAAAAAAAAATGTATTGCTTTTATTTCAAACTGTATTACCAAGATTTGGAGCACACACAAAACCTGATGTTGGAAAAGAAAAAAAATTAATGTGATGATGTCGAAAGAGTAACACTGAGAGAGAGAGAAAAAAAAAAAAAAAAAAAAAAAAAAGATAAAAAAGAATCAGCGTTTTCAAAGCTTGTGTGTGTGTGTGTGTGGTGGTGGTGGTGGGTGAGGGGGGGGGGGCTTGGGGGCGGGAGGGGACGTGAGTGCTTGTGTGTGTGTGTGTGTGTGTGTGTGTGTGTGTGTGTTTGACCAATTACTGTGCGCCGAATATTTGGAACGAGTAAGTTTACCTTGTCGTTCTGTGCATCGTATTGTGTGTGTGTGTGTGTGTGTGTGTGTGTGTGTGTGTGCGAGCGAGCGTGCAGCGCGTGCGCTCGCCAGTTTAAAAAGAAAAAAAGAAGAGAAAAAAATGTGTGTGTGTGTGTGTGTGTGTGTGTGTGTTGACCAATTACTGTGCGCCTTTTTTTTTCTTTTCTTTTTTTTTTCCCTCAAGGCCTGACTAAGCGCGTTGGGTTACGCTGCTGGTCAGGCATCTGCTTGGCAGATGTGGTGTAGCGTATATGGATATGTCCGAACGCAGTGACGCCTCCTTGAGCTACTGAAACTGAAACTGAAACTGTGCGCCGAATATTTGGAACGAGTAAGTTTACCTTGTCGTTCCGTGCATCGTATGTGTGTGTGTGTGTGTGTGTGTGTGCGCGAGCGAGCGTGAAGCACGTGCGCTGGCCAGTTTAAAAAAAAAAAAAAAAAAAAAAAAAAAAGCCTGCCCCTTGCGACGGCGACCAAGGGAAAAAAAAAAAGTTTTGGGGCGAAGAAAAGATATAATCTTGCACAGACTTTTTGAAGGCGCGGATCGTGTGTGTGTTGTGTGGCCCTTTCCGCTTATTTTAATTCATGCATGAACCGTTACCTGAACCCTCAAGTCTTTTCATTCATAATGTGTGTGGTTGTCTGGTCGTCAAATAGATATGATGAAAAAGTACACCCCACACCCCCAAAATAAAAACAACAAAAAACAAAACAAAAAAACAGAAAAAAAAAACTGTGGAGATTGTGATGGTCATGACCGTAATAATTACTTTTACTGTTTTTTTGTTTGTTTTTTTTGTTTGTTTTTTTTGGTGTGTGTGTGTGTGTGTGTGTGTGTGTTTCTTTTTCTTCTTTTTTTATTTCATTTTTTTTTAATGCGCTGGGTTTATATATATATATATATATATATATATATATATATATATTAATAATGCTGTTGTGTATCGTGTGGTTCGCTTAGTCGATGTCTCTGACACCTCCCCCCTCCACTACCCCTTCTCCACCCCCACACCTCCACCCTGCCCCTCCCTCTCCTTTTCCACAGTCAGTACTATCTTTTTAGTGCTTGCTTCTGTTAGCCTGAGGTAATGATGATGATGTTTTTTTTGTTTTTTTTTAAAGTAAAGGTGTGTCATAACCCATGGTTATCGTAACCGTAAATTCAGTTGAGTCCCCCGACTGACATTTTTTTAAATTTTTTTATGTGTGTCCGGGGTAGGTGGATGTGTGTGTGGGTGTGGGTGTGGGTGTGGGGGAGCTTTTATCAACGTTGTCATTGTCTGTGTGTGTGTGTGTGTGTGTGTGTGTGTGTGTGTGTGTGTCTGTGTGTGTGTGTGTGTGTGAGAGAGAGAGAGAGAGAGAGAGAGAGAGAGAGAGAGTGCTTCGTTGTCTTTCCAGGAAAGTTATTATCATTATTAATATTTTTTAATGAGTTTGTGATTGTTATTATAATGATAATCATTATCATCATCATTATTCATCAATGTCACATCAACCATGACCATCAATCCATTATCGTAACAAAAGAAGAAGAAGAAGAAATACAAAAAAAAAAGAAAAAAAAAAAAAAAAAGACCACAAAAACGAAGCATTCAAGCAAATGACTATGATAATAAATATGAATGTGATTATAAGAGCACTCAAATTGTTCGCCTATGATTTTGTCTATGGGCAGTCATAGCCATGGTCATCATTTTTTTTAATTAATTTTTTTTATATGTCATTTTTTGTTATAATCTTTTCATAAATCCTTATTTTATCTATGTATTAAGAAAAATGATTTAACCTGTTCTCCAATGGTAGTTTCTACGAACAGTTGAAAAGAAAAAAAGAGAGAGAGAGAGAGAAAAAAAAAAGAAAGAAAAGTCTTAATAGTATAGGCTACCTTATGTGTAGTAGACCTACTGGTGATATATATTTGTATAAAAAAAAAGAGATAATGATCCGTTATTCGATGTGTGGGAAAAAAAACACACCCACCACCAAACTAACTGGCTATCAGCATTCACCTTGACTGTCTCTCATTCATGTCAATTTGTTTCATGCTAAGCAGTGTGTGTGTGCTGGACAGTCAATTGAATGAATGGATTTCCTGTTGATTTTTTTTTTCTCTCTCTCTCTCTTTTTTTCTTTCTTTCCTTTCTGTTTCACTAGCACAAAATAATGTTGTTGTTCCCCCCGCCCCCCCCGACCCCAACCAGGTTCACTAATTCGTCACGAAGTTGGTTTTGTTCAAACCTTTTTATTATCCATTTCAGTAGCTTTGATATGATTGAAAATAGTTATTATTATGTATAATGACAATGATTTTAATAGTGTATTCTTCCAAGTAGTTGACTCACCGAAGTATATATATATATATATATATATATATATATATATATATATATATATATATATATATATATATATATATATATATTTATATATATATATATGGATTTTTGTTGTTGTTTGTTTGTTTCGGTGAAATGATTATTGTGTGAAAAATGATGTGTGTGTTTTCCATGATGGATGGTCATCACCACAAAAAGGGAACTCATTTCATTTGAGTTTAAAATGAAATGAAAAAAAAATGAGAGAAAAGAGGAATAAGAAGAAGAAGAAGAAGAAGAAGGAGGAGGAGGAGAGAGAGAGAGAGAGAGAGAGAGAGAGAGAGAGAGCCCTGATTTATTGACGATATTATCAAGACCATTATCATATGATTTTTGTTTTCACAGGCATTCATTGTATCTGATGCCATCAAGACATCATGGAAATAGCTTTCTCAAGATATATATATATATGTAATCATGTTTTGATTATTATTATTATCATTATCATTTTTATTCATTACAAAAAAAAAAAAAATGTATATTCGTGGATCTTTATGGGCATAGTTATGTTTATTTAGATGACTTTATCGAGACATATCATCATGTACTCTTTTTATTTTTATATTATTGTCTTTTCTTTTTTTTTTCTTTTTTTTTTTTTTACTCATTCATTGTGGGCATCGATCACTTTAGTTCGTTTAATCATACGATTTTTTTGATTTTTCTTTTAAACTCGCTAATCGTTCTGGACTAAGGAAACGGTGCACTTATTATTAGAATTGATCTATTGTATTCTTTTGAGAAAGTGCCGGCGCGTCTGTGAGACCAACATCAGTCACTGTCTTGCAAGACGTGTTTATCTAGGCTGCTAATGAACCCCATACAACAGAAAATGTGGAGAAAGAAGAAGAAAAAAGAAAAAGAAAGAAAGAAAGAAAGAAAGAAAAAAAAAAAAAAAAACCCTTAAAAAAAACACCACCACCTAATAATAGAGTTTAGAGGAATGACTCGAAATCTAGAGTTAAGTTTAATCCAATGAAAATGGATTGTAAAATCATTTTATTTTTCAAAGACAAAAAAAAAAGGGAAAAAAAAAAGGTCTACTTGACCCAGACTACGTGCGATGTAGATGAAAAAAGTCATAACACATGGTTTGTGTGGGTGTGTTGGAGCCAGCTTCAGGTTAAACTGTGAATGATCTTTAGTTTTCTTTTGTGTTATATATATATATATATATATATATATATATATATATATATATATAGTTCGTTATGATTCTCATGTTTGTGTTACATGGGAAAAGAACCGAGGTAACCAGTTAAAAAGAAAATCAGCTGATTATCATAGAGAGAGAGAGAGAGAGAGAGAGAGAGAGAGAGAGAAGAAGACCGGTGTAATGATATATTCTCGTTTCATTTCAGATTTTGGAGGGAAAAAAATCAAGATGAAAAAAAAAAAGATGTGATAAGGTTTGGTTTTAAGCGATGAAGAAGAGTTATCAATAAGAAAAAAAAAATATGAATGATTCATTTCAGTGATCGAGAGAGAGAGAGAGAGAGAGAGAGAGAGGACATATTGTTTTATCTTAATTCCTCCTTCTCGTTCGTTCACTCACATTTTCCCACTTTTCAGTTTATGGAAAAAAATTTTTTAGACAAGGCAAAGGATTTTCTTCAGTTTCTTCCCCCCCCCCCCCCCCCCCCGCCTCACCCCCCCCTCCCTGATTGTCACCCACACTTTGTTCGTTGGCAATGGCCACTCACATGTGATATCGTTTTTTCGCTCTCTGCTAACAATTGGGGAAGGGAAATTGTATATTGGGACATGAACACTTTTTCATTCTATTACCGTTTTGATACAGGCATATAAAATCTTTTTTTTTTTTTTTTTTTTAAACCATTCCCACCCCTACCAGACACTGAATATTACCCCTTAGGTCTGAATAATTATCAGTATCAGACCATTTTGTGTAAAGTCCTAATAATTTTCTTCTCCTCAATAATATCATCGGTGTCATTCATTCATTCATCCCTTGTTTTTCATGCCACCCTCCGCCCCCTCCCCCCCCCCGCCCCCCCTACCCCCCCCCCCTCTCCACACACACACACACACACATACTCTTCCTTATTCATCAGAATAATTCAGCCCATTTTGACCAAAAATATACGGTTTTTTGGGTTGGTTTCTTTTTTTTCGTTTTCTTTTTCTTTCTCGCGGATGGATGCTGTTAAGTTATTAATAGCGTAACGTGGTAGTATTCTCATCGTTTATCACTGTCGTTTGTCAAAAATCAATAATTGTTGTCTAGCTTGACAACAATAAGCATTGTTGTTGTTTTTTTGTTTTTTTTTTGTTTTGGTTTTTTGGGTTTTTTTGTACACGTCAAACCAACGTTGTTTTTTTTGTTTTTTTTTTTGGTTACGATCATCAACACACATGAATGAATATTTTATCCACCTTTTGACAATCACCACTGCCCAAATCCAAGTGTTATTGCTACACGTAAGACGGACAAATCACCCAATCTGGGCATGGTTGCTATCATCGGTCATCCAACCATGTAATTATTGTTTTATATATATATGATTTAAAAAAGAAGCAGAAGAGGAAAGGTATTTCTCCTTGGGAATTAACTCACTCAGTACGGCCAGTCCTCTCTTCTCCTCTACACAGACCCCCTCGGATGTCCAGTGGGTGTCTGAATGACCCAACCTTTAGCTTCCGTCGTCAGAATTGTGGTATTCTTTGTCAACATTCACCTCTTCAGTAATAAGAGCCTTCCACTTGCAATATTTTGATGATGGTAATTTGGGGTGAAACGCTGTTAACGTCGTCTCTTTCGCCGTTCGTATGGAGAGAGTTTTAAGGATCATGTCGTCAAGTGGTCAAGTACTAACTGGCAGGGCAGTTGTTGTTAAGCTCTTCAATCGTTTAAAAAAAAATCTATTTCATCATCATCATCATTATCATTGTTATTATTATTGTTATTATTATTAGTAGTAGTAGTAGTAGTAGTAGTCTTAGTATTATTTCAATTTTATTTTCATTTCTGTACTTTGATCAAGGCATTACTATTTAGTTGCGCAATGGAAACCACATGTTGAAGAGAAAAAAAAAAAAGAATTGTGGACAAAATACTTAGATTTCTTCTCTGTATCTCTCTCTGTATCTCTCTCTCTCTCTCTCCTTTTCTCGCATTCTTGGTCATCAGTATTACATTATCTTGCCCACGATCTCTCTCTCTCTCTCTCAAGCTGTCATTATTATTGTTAACAAGGCATGTGATGTTTTCTTTCTTTCATTATTTACGTGACTTGAAAAAAAAAAACTTTAAATTTTTTTTATTCGATCATGATTGTAAATCGATCCCCAAAGGTTATCGCCATTGTAGGCGGGACAAAAGAGTTGTGTCATTTGAGAAAAATGATAATTAGCATTGTTACCCCTGTTTCTTCTTCTTGTTTTTTTCATGAGTATGTGTACTAATGGTTTGCTCTGTACGAAAGTGAACACATTAAAAAAAATATTAAAAAAACCCAAAAAAACCTGATGGCGTGATATGTCTGTGCGCGTGCTTGTGTTCTTATCTCTCTCTCTCTCTCTCTCTCTCTCTCTCTCTCTCTCTCTCTCTCTGTGTGTACGTGTTTTTTGTATCATGTAATACACAAAGACCAACACACACACACATAAAGAATGTAACAGACATGCACACTTAAAAGTCATACGTGTACGGTAGGAGGAGGGGAGGAGGGGGGCGGTTTTTTTGTGGGTTTTTTTTTTTTGTGGGGGGGGGGGGGGGGGGGGGGTCAAGGGGAGATAGAAAAGAAGGTATAATTTTTCTCTCTTTTTTTTTTAACTTCAAAATGTTTGAAAATTTTGTACTTCAGGAAAAAAGAAAAGTAGAAGTCATATTTAAGGGAAAAAACAAAACCCCAATAACAACGCTTTTCCCCCCTTATAAACTCCTTATGCAATTTTTAAACAATTATTTTAACTTGTGTTATAAAAAAAAATTGTGCTTAAGAAAAAAGAAAAATAGGTCATATTTAAGGAAAAAACAACCAAGAAAACCCCAAAAAAACCACAACCAATAACAACGCTTTCCCCCCTTATAAACTCCTTTCCTGATGCAACAAAGGCAAGCAAAATAAAGCTACGCTTTGACTGAGAAAAAAAAAATTCGTGAAAAAAACCCCCCAACCCTTTCGTGAAGCAACAAAAAGCTGGGAAAATAAAGTTCACATTTTAAAGAGAAAAATCACTTTTTTCCCCCTGCCTTTAAAAATCGTGATGCAACAGAAATAAACAAAATATTGCTACATTTTATGATACAACAACAACAACAACAACAAAACCGTTATTTTTTCCTTAAAAATTTTGTTTCGTGGTGCAACAAAAGCAAACAAAATAAAGCTAGATTTTAAAGAAAAGATAGCACGTTTTTCCTAAAAGATTTCGTTTCGTGATATAACAACAACAACAACAACAAAAAAAACCAAAAAAAAAAAAAAAACCATGTCAAAATAAAGCCATGTTTTAAAAAAGGAAAAAAAAAAGTTCTTAAAAAAATTCCTTTCCAGATGCAACAGAAGCAAACCATGCATACCCACATTCAACTCACTCAGTACGGCCAGTCCTCTCTTCTCCTCTACACAGACCCCTCGGATGTCCAGTGGGTGTCTGAATGACCCAACCTTTAGCTTCCGTCGTCAGAACTGTGGTGTTCTTTGTCAACATTCCCCTCTTCAGTATAAGAGCCTTCCACTTGCAATATTTTGATGATGGTAATTGGGGTGAAACGCTGTTAACGTCGTCCCTTTCGCCGTTCGTATGGAGAGAGTTAAATCATGAATCACAACAGCAACAACAACGACGACGACGATGATAATGATAATAATGATGCTGATGCTGATAATAATGATAACAATAATGATAAATAAATAAATAAATAAATAGATAAACAAATAAATAAATAATCAAATAAGAAGATAAATAACAACAACAATAACACCACCACCACCACAACAATAACAACAACACTTTTTCTTCTTCTTCTTCGTTCGTGGGCTGCAACTCCCACGTTCACTCATATGTACACGAGTAGGCTTTTACGTGTATGACCGTTTTTACCCCGCCACGTAGGCAGCCATACTCCGCTTTCGGGGGTGTGCATTCTGGATATGTTCTTGTTTCCATAACCCACCGAACGCGGACTTGGATTACAGGATCTTTAACGTGCGTATTTGATCTTCTGCTTGTGTATACACACGAAGGGGGTTCAGGCACTAAGCAGGTCTGCACATATGTTGACCTGGGAGATAGGAAAAATCTCCACCCTTTTACCCACCAGGCGCCATTACCGAGATTCGAACCCGGGACCCTCAGATTGAAAGTCCAACGCTTTGACCACTCGGCTATTGCGCCGAACAACAACCACCATAGTAATGATAATAATGATAATGAAGAAAAAAGATGATGATAAATGAATGAATGAATGAATGAATAAATAAACAGATCAAATAGAGCAACAACAACCATAATAATAGCAATAATGATAACAACAATAATAATAATAATATAGTATAACAATAATAATGATGATGATAATGATAATAATAATAATGATAATGATGAATGAATGAATGAAGAAATAAAACAACAACAACTATAATATTATAATAATAATCATCATCATCATAACAACAATAACAATAACAAAACAACAGCAGCAGCAACAACATAACAACAACAACAACAATAATAATGATGATGATGATGATGATGATGATGATAACAACAACAACAATAACAATGATGATAATAATAATAATAATAATAAAAACAACAGTAACAAAACAACAGCAACAGCAACAACAACAACAACAGCAGCAACAACAACAACAATAATAATAATAATGATAATAACAACAACAATAACAATAATAATGATCATAATGATCATAATAATAATAACAACAACAACAACAGTAACAAAACAACAACAACAACAACAACAACAATGATAATAATAATAATAATAATAATAAAAACAACAACAGTAACAAAACAACAACAACAACAACAATAATAATAATGATAATGATAATAATAATAATAATAATAATAATGATAAAACAGATGTCTGACCTGCACTCTGGCCCATCTCACTGGCACCACCATATCACCAGCACAGTTTCAGTTTCAGTTTCAGTAGCTCAAGGAGGCGTCACTGCGTTCGGACAAATCCATATACGCTACACCACATCTGCCAAGCAGATGCCTGACCAGCAGTGTAACCCAACGCGCTTAGTCAGGCCTTGAGAAAAAAAGAAAAAAAGAAGAATAAATAATAGATAAGTGTACATAAATACAACGTATTTTCAACTCTGGTTAACTTTCTCTCTTTGAACACATACATCTTGCTTCATACAACGTATTTTCAACTCTGGTTAACTTTCTCTCTTTGAACACATACACCTTGCTTCACACAGCGTTTTTTCAACTCAGGTTAACCTTTCTCTCTCAACTTAGGTTTACTTTCTCTCAACGCATAATACACTTTATTTACCTCGCTACACAAAACGCATTTTCAATTCAGGTTTATTAACTTTCTCTCTTTGAACACATACACCTTGCTTCAGACAACGTATTTTCAACTCTGGCTAACGTTCTCTCTTTAAACACATACACATTGCTTCGGACAACATATTTTCAACTCTGGTTAACTTTCTCTCTTTAAACACATACACATTGCTTCGGACAACATATTTTCAACTCTGGTTAACTTTCTCTCTTTGAACACATACACCTTGCTTCATACAGCGTATTTTCAACTCAGGTTAACTTTCTCTCTTTGAACATATACACCTTGCTTCACGCAACGTGTTTTTATTTAATTTTTTTTTTTTTAACTCTTGTTAACCTTTCTCTCTCAACTTAGGTTTACTTTCTCTCAACGCATAATACACTTTATTTACCTCGCTGCACAAAACGCATTTTCAATTCGGGTTTATTAACTTTCTCTCTTTGAACACGTACACCTTGCTTCAGACAACGTATTTTCAACTCAGGTTAACTTTCTCTCTCAACTAAGGTTTACTTTCTATCAACGCATAATACACTTTAACTCGCTAAAAAAACAACGTATTTTCAACTCTGGTTAACTTTCTCTCTTTGAACACATACACCTTGCTTCATACAGCGTATTTTCAACTCTGGTTAACTTTCTCTCTTTGAACACATACACATTGCTTCATACAGCGTATTTTCAACTCTGGTTAACTTTCTCTCTTTGAACACATACACACTGCTTCATACAGCGTATTTTCAACTCTGGTTAACTTTCTCTCTTTGATTACATACACCTTTATCTTCCTACTCACAACGCCATTTTTTTCAATTCAGGTTCATTTTATCTCAACACATACGATTTATCATGCTACACAGATCGTATATTCAACTCTGTTTTACTTTCTCTGTCTAACACAACAAACAATTTTACCTTGCTGCACACAATGCCGTTTACATTTCAGGTTAACTTTCTCTCTTTTAACACATACAATTTTGGTTTAAATAATCTTGAACTGTTCAACAGTACACATGATTACAGTGCAATGAATGACAAAAGAGCATCAACAAGCTTAAAGCTTATACTGTGCTCACAACGTTGCACTTCAATTTTAACATGACGACTGATGAACCATATTATCAATTGTAAGTAATGGAATAATGAAATAAAACAAATAAACAAATAATACATAATATAGTAAAATAATGCTAGTATCAATATGAACACGACAATTCACAAATGGCACATACAATTTTACTTTGCTACACGTCACATTATTGTGTTCAACTCTTTACTTTCTCTCTCTAGATAAAACATACTTTATCATGCTATAGACAACGTATTTTCAGCTCAGGTTAACGTTCTCTCTTTCAAGACACACACACACTTTTATCAAGCTACACACAACGAAATGTCCAGCACGTTAACTTTCTTTCTTTCAAAACACACACTTTTATCAAGCTACACAC
>NC_134906.1:10746275-10748775 GCF_041734735.1 Babylonia areolata | reverse complement strand
TCAAAATATTGCAAGCGGAAGGCTTTTATACTGAAGAGGTGAATGTTGACAAAGATACCACAATTCTGACGACGGAAGCTAAAGGTTGGGTCATTTAGACACCCACTGGACATCCGAGGGGTCTGTGTAGAGGAGAAGAGAGGACTGGCCGTACTGAGCAGAGTTTAAAGTCTCTCTGTTCTGTCAGTGACACTTCTCTAGGCTTTTCGCGCGCGCGGCCTTCTTGGAGGAAGGTCGCGTCTGCTGGGTTTGGGGCTTTTTGCCCAGTTGGCACCCTCACGTGGGGATAAGTTTTCCTCGTGTGGCCACGTTGTCTGCGTTCTGTGTGCTGCAGCAAAAAGGTTTGCAGCATTCCATTTTCCTGTGCCTCTGTCCTTCAGCCTGTGTTGTGTCGGTCGGGCAGCGTTGTCGTTCCAGCTGCTGCTGACTGCTCCTCTTGCCCTCTTCTCATCACTGTCGTCGTTTGTGCAATAGCTTCGTTTTCTTCAGCCTTCTTCGTCTTCATCAGGTTTCAGTTTTCACCGTCGAAGTCGTCGTTTTCCTCTTGTGTTGTGCAGTGCTTCAGTTTATGTATTCATCAAACGTCTTAGTTCACTGGTAGCATTCTACGGACTGTTTGCTGCTGGATGGCCGTGTCTTAAAGCTCTGTCTTGTGGGGTTTTTTTTGTGGGTTATTTATCCATTCTGTTGTCGTTTAAGTGTATCAGTTGTTGTGGTTATGTATTCATCAAACGTCTTAGTTCACTGGTAGCATTCTACGGACTGTTTGCTGCTGGACGGCTGTGTCTTAAAAGCTCTGTCTTGGGTTTTTGGGGTTATTTATCCATTCTGTTGTCGTTTAAGTGTATCAGTTGTTGTGTTTATGTATTCATCAAACGTCTTAGTTCACTGGTAGCATTCTACGGACTGTTTGCCGCTGGATGGCCGTGTCTTAAAGCTCTGTCTTGTGGGGTTTTTTGTGGGTTATTTATCCATTCTGTTGTCATTTAAGTGTATCAGTTGTTGTGTTTATGTATTCATCAAACGTCTTAGTTCACTGGTAGCATTCTACGGACTGTTTGCCGCTGGATGGCCGTGTCTTAAAGCTCTGTCTTTTGGGGGTTTTTTTTGTGGGGGTTATTTATCCATTCTGTTGTCGTTTAAGTGTATCAGTTGTTGTGTTTATGTATTCATCAAACGTCTTAGTTCACTGGTAGCATTCTACGGACTGTTTGCCACTGGATGGCCGTGTCTTAAAGCTCTGTCTTGTGGGTTGTTGTTTTTTTGTGGGTTATTTATCCATTCTGTTGTCGTTTAAGTGTATCAGTTGTTGTGGTTATGTATTCATCAAACGTCTTAGTTCACTGGTAGCATTCTACGGACTGTTTGCCGCTGGATGGCCATGTCTTAAAAAGCTCTGTCTTGTGGGTTTTTTTTTTGTGGGTTATTTATCCATTCTGTTGTCATTTAAGTGTATCAGTTGTTGTGTTTATGTATTCATCAAACGTCTTAGTTCACTGGTAGCATTCTACGGACTGTTTGCTGCTGGACGGCTGTGTCTTAAAGCTCTGTCTTGTGGGGTGGGTTTTTTTGTGTGGGTTATTTATCCATTCTGTTGTCGTTTAAGTGTATCAGTTGTTGTGGCTGGGATTGTGGTTAGTTTTTATTTGGCAAGTTCTATGTGTGGTTGAATAAATGTATGCAAACCCTGAATTATTTTAGTCTGTGTTTGTGTTGTCAGGGTGTTAGTGCTGGGTTGGGTGGGGGTTTCTAGTCCGCCCTCTTATAGAGCGTGACAAATGGTGGAGATGCGGGGTACTTAGGTTAGTTAGGGTGGGGGAGGGTGTGACGTCTTGTTTTTGATTGCTGTTATTTTGTTTGTTTTTTAAGGTGAAGTGTCACTGGGTAGTCGAGTTCCTTTTGAACTTTATTCAAAATACACTGATGTTATTGCCTGTTAGTGGATAAATGTTAAAATATTTTTTGGTAACCAATTGCCGACTAAACTTAGATATTCATCTTTCTTTTGGTTTTGGTTCTGTCACCCAGGCCAGTGGTGAGCTTCTTTAAATCTGTCATACAACTGTTGTTGTTTTTCAGTCATTGTCAGACAGCCAAACTGACTGTGGATAATGTTTTTTTGACAGGAAGGTGATATGGTAATCTCCCTCGATTTGTTTTGTAAGTAACGTTTCAAGTAGTCCTTTGTGCTTGTCCTTCTGTGTCGCCATTTACCCTGTTTTGGGTTCTGGTCGTAGGACCAGAGGCGTTTTTGTTCGGTACTGTCATGTGCCGTTTGGGGGTTTGGGGCTTTTTGCCCAACTGGATGGCACCCTGATGTGAGGATTGTTTTTTCCTCCGGGTGGCCAAATTCTGTGTTATCAGCGTTTCTGTGTTACCGGTGTTTCTGTGTTACCGGTGTTTCTGTTATCGGTGTTTCTGTGTTATCGGTGTTTCTGTGTTATCAGTGTTTCTGTGTTATCGGTGTTTCTGTTATTGGTGTTTCTGTGTTATCAGCGTT
>NC_134906.1:10696275-10728775 GCF_041734735.1 Babylonia areolata | reverse complement strand
TGTGTTCAGGCAAATGCATATATGCAACACCACACCTGCAAGGCAAACGCCTGATCAGTATCTGATAACCCAAAGCTTTTTGTATTATTATTATTATTATTACTTGTTTTTAAGCCATTTTATTCAACAATGGCGGGGGGAAAAAAAACCAACAACACATTCATACACGGCTTGTCTGGATGTTGTGCATGGTCGTGATGATTGTGAAGAGGGACTGGGGTGATGAGTGTACTTCCTTTTGAAGCGGGGTATTTCTTCCCCTGCTGCACTCTCACCACGGCCCTTTCACACTTCTGTCTGTCTGTGTTTTCTATAGATGGACACTTTTTTTTTTTTTGCCGTTTTAGTATTTCAAATTGTGAGTGCGTATGTCTGGGTTTGTTAATGTTCTGGTGTGAAGGAAGGAAGGAAGGAATTTTGTTAAAATGTCCCGTCACACATATCGGTGATTGAAGACATTTTGTTAAAGTATTTATGAATACATCTGAGTATTATCGGTTAGAAGGGGTGGGAGATGTGGATGAATGGAGGGTTGGGAGAAACTGGGCAAATGAGGGTAAAAATGTGGGTGAAATTTGGAAGAAAAAAAACAACAAAAAAAACCCCTCTAAATACAGTTACAGGAAATTACTTAAAGGACTTCGTAAAAGAGAAGTCGTTAAACTGACAAGCGAAACAACTGATAATGAATGCAAAAAGTCAAAAACATCGACGTTCTCAGTCACTTGTGAAGACACACTTTCGTGTACAAAAGGCTTCATCAAGCTACAGTGAAAAATCATATGCTCAATTGTCAGGTTACTAAAGCATATGCACTTGACATTAGAACAATACTTGGTCCGTAATGAATTTGATAATAGTCTGGTGTGAGTTGAGTAATGTGTGCGCATCTCTCATGTACTCATTCTTCCTCTATACTCCGCTTTTCCCCCCCACGGAAAACAGCTTTCAAACAATAACATCACATCAAACATTCCTTAAATCGACTTCTTCACTGTAACCCAAAGCTTTTAGTCAGGCTTTGAGTGCATGCAAATAGATTTATATACCTATCAGAATGGATTTCTTGTATACAATCTTGCCAGAGGACAACACTATTGTTGTTCCCACGAGTTCTTTTTCAGTACACCACGTGCGTACTGCATTAGGGACCTGGGTTTATCATCCAACCCAAATGACTTGATGTTCAGCTTGATCTTCCAGTCAAACTTGAGAGAAAGAGCAAGATTAGAATTTGATCACAGACCCTCAGTCACAGACAACAGACACTGTATTGGCATGATATAAGCATCTTAACCGTTCTGCCACGCCCCTCGTAGGCACACGGTATACACTGACAAAACCCACCTGAGCTCTGATGAAAACACACACTACCATAAAACTACACCCACCCACAACATTTGACACGTTTTTCCCTTGTCCCGTCCCGTTTTGGCTGATCTCACACACACACACACACACACACACAATATGTCCAATATCACTTAATGTGGATAGACATTAAATGAAATTGAACACACACACACACACAAAAGTATCAATGTATTAATAGTAACTGGAATCAATGAGACTTTCAATATTTTATTCATGTTGTTTTTTTTTAAAACTGGACAGCAATAAAGCGTGAACACAATCACAGTCCTCAAACACACACACAACATGACCATGTGTAAAACATCGTGAGTTCGTGGCTGAGGGACAAGGAATGAATTTCACATGATCCTTTTTTTTCTTTTTTTTTTCAACAGCTTGCACAAACTCAATGATGGGTGCAGCGGCCAAAACATTTAGAGCACTGCTGGATTCTTTCCCATGTTGCCTGAGTTGATCCCCTACTAGTTTCGCCACACCTGCTGGGTTACACAGGTGGAGATCTTTCCCATCTCCCAGGTCAGCACAGGTGCATAGACCTGCTGGTGCCTGAACCCCTGCTGTGTGAATACACATGCAGAAGGTCTTCTTCTTCTTCTGCGTTCACTCGTATGCACACGAGTGGGCTTTTACGTGTATGACCGTTTTTACCCCGCCATGCAGGCAGCCATACTCCGTTTTCGGGGGTGTGCATGCTGGGTATGTTCTTGTTTCCATAACCCACCGAACGCTGACATGGATTACAGGATTTTTAACGTGCGTATTTTGATCTTCTGCTTGCATATACACACGAAGGGGGTTCAGGCACTAGCAGGTCTGCACATATGTTGACCTGGGAGATCGTAAAAAATCTCCACCCTTTACCCACTGGTCACCGTGATTCGAACCCGGGACCCTCAGATTGACAGTCCAACGCTTTAACCACTCGGCTATTGCGCCCGTCATGCAGAAGGTCAAATACGCACGTCCCAACTAGGAAGCGACAGAATCTGAGCGCGCTGGTTCGAATCACGGCTCAGCCGCCGATATTTTCTCCCCCCCCCCCCCCTCCACTAGACCTTGAGTGGTGGTCTGGACGATAGTCATTCGGATGAGACGATAAACCGAGGTCCCGTGTGCAGCATGCACTTAGCGCACGTAAAAGAACCCACGGCAACAAATGGGTTGTTCCTGGCTAAATTCTGTAGAAAAATCCACTTGGATAGGAAAAACAAATAAAACTGCACGCAGAAAAAAAAAAAGAAAGAAAGAAAAAAAGGGTGGCGCTGTAGTGTAGTGACGTGCTCTCCCTGGGGACAGCAGCCTGAATTTCACGCAGAGAAATCTGTTAAGATAAAAAAAACCACAAATACAAATACCAATAAAGATCCCATACCCCATGTAAAGCGTTTGCTTGGTTATGGAAAAAAACAAGAACATACCCACCATGCACAACCCCTGAAAACAGAGTATGGCTGCCTACACTGCAGTGTACAAATGGTCAAACACATAAAGGCCCAATCGTTCATATGAGTGAATATGGGAGCTGCAGCCTGCAAACGCATAAGAAGAGGCAGAACACCCTTTGTGATAACAACTCTGAAATGCAGACTCAAACACATTTGAAAAAAAAGAAAAAAAAAAAAGAAGAAGAAAAAAAAAATCTCACAAAAATCAGTGAGCAAAAGAATGATTGTTTTCACATTGATATGTCCCAATGTCTTCAACGACTCAAAAAAAAAAAAAAAAAAAAAAAAAAATCCTGCAAACTAAACTGTCTTCATATCAATGTCATGCACCAAAACTTTGACGACTACTGCCTGACCAGTCAATTCAGCACCAATTTCTCGCCAGTAAACAAAGAGTTTAAAATTAAAAAAAAGAAGAAAAAAAAAAAGAAGATAATAGATGTCAAAAAGGATAAATGTGAAAAAAAAAGGACAGAAAAAAACCCAAAATATACCTCAACAGCCAAAAAGCAAGGCAGTAAATACAACAATGTGCAACGCCAAAGACTCAAAAACGAATAAACCAAAGATGGGCAGAATAGCCAAGTGGTTAAAACGTTGGACTTTCAATCTGAGGGTCCCGGGTTCGAATCTCGGTAACGGCGCCTGGTGGGGTAAGGGGTGGAGATTTTTTCCCATCTCCCAGGTCAACATAATTATGTGCAGACCTGCTAGTGCCTGAAACCCCCTTTTGTGTGTACACGCACGCAGAAGATCAAATACGCACGTTAAAGATCCTGTCACCCATGTCAGCGTTCGGTGGGTTATGGAAACAAGAATATACCCAGCATGCACACCCCCGAAAACGGAGTATGGTTGCCTTCGTGGTGGGGTAAAAACGGTCATACACGTAAAAAGCCCACTCGTATGCATACGAGTGAACGTGGGAGTTGCAGCCCATGAACGAAGAAGAAGAAGAAGAAGAAGAAGAAACTAAAAACAAAACAAAGCAAAAAACGACAGATCCCCTGAAAGCAGAGTCTGTTCAGCTCAGTAAAATGATCATACACATGAAAAACCCACTCATGTATATATATATATATATATATATGTGTGTGTGTGTGTGTGTGTGTGTGTGTGTGTGTATATATGTGTGTGTGTGTGTGTGTGTGTGTGTGTGTGTGTGTGTGTAGACGCAGAACCAGCAACTATCAGGACTGAACTGACATGCTCAGGACAAGGCCATTTTCACACAAAACGGACCAGACACCACCCCCACACAATACCAAGCACAACATATTTATCAAAGCATCATGAAATTATCTCACACACACTGACAAGGGTAAAATGACAAGAATTCTGTTTGTTCACACACACACACACACAAAAACCACCCCCCAAAAACGTGCATCAAGGCGCATGAAGGTGGAAGCAATTGCTTTACCTGAGCAGTTTGGTCATCTGAACATCTACGAAAAAAAACCCAAAAAACCCCAAAATAAACCAACCAACCAAACCCACTACTGTACAAAACAAAAATGAAAAATATTGGGGTGAAAAAAAGCAGTACCAGTATCAGTATCAGTAGCTCAAGGAGGCATTACCGCATTCGGACAAATCCATATACGCTACACCACATCTGCCAAGTAAACGCCTGACCAGCAGCGTAACCCAACGCGCTTTGTCAGGCCTTGAGAATAAAAAAGAAAAGAAAAAAAGAAAAGAAAAATATAAACAAATAAAGAAGCAAATGAATATTTCAATTATTTTTAAAAAAAAGGTAATAATAATACATAAATAAAAATAAAATAAAAAGACAAATAATGATAATAAATAAACAAATAAGCCCACTTGGCATTAATTCATCAATTCATCATCAAACAATTCAGGCTCAAAGTGATCAGTATCATGAAACCAAAAAGCAGCAAACTGGATCAAAAAAAAAGAAAAAAAAAAAAAGTTCAGTGTGAATAGTGTTTGATACCAACTGCACGTACCCTAAAAGAAAACTCATTAGACAGACTACAAATCTGTTTGTTGTTCTTGTTAACGTTGCCTTCTTCTCTCTTTTTTTTTTTTTTTTTTGCTGCTTCATTCTGTCATTTTATTCGTCAACTACTAGGCCTGACAAGCAAATCAACCGGCCTGTTGCCTAGACTGTTGACTGATGAAGCAATATAATTACCTGACAATAAATGGATGCTGTGCTGTTACCCGCCACCCCCCCCCACCAAAAAAAAAGCAGACATGTCAGATTGTCAGGTATCACTCTTTGTCAGGACTTGGATTGGTCTCCGCACAAAAATAAACACTGCATGAATACACTGATTATAATTATCACTGATGTGTCTCCACACATGGTTCAGCGAGTACAAATACATTCATTATGACTATCACTAATTTTCATTATGACTATTACTGACTTGTTTAAGCACCAGGATTCACCACCATTAAAATTACATTTACCATTATCACGGATGTGTCCACGCACAAGATTCAGCACCATATAAATACATTTTATGATCCTCATCGTCAATTGTCATCATCCTTACGTCATCTTTCTAGGATCTTGCTCCCTTTCTTCAGCTTATTTGACTCTGATGAAACAGTGTGTGGCTGCCTACATGGCGGGGTAAATTAACAAAACGGTCATACATGTAGAATTGTTACAAGAATCAAGTGATTCCTAGTGATGGCCTAGAGGTAACGCGTCCACCTAGGAAGCGAGAGAGAATCTGAGCGCGCTGGTTCGAATCACGGCTCAGCCGCCGATATTTTCTCCCCCTCCACTAGACCTTGAGTGATGGTCTGGACGCTAGTCATTTGGATGAGACAATAAACTGAGGTCCCATGTGCAGCATGCACTTAGTGCATGTAAAAGAACCCACGGTAACAAAAGGGTTGTTCCTGGCAAAATTCTGTAGAAAAATCCACTTCGATAGGAAAAACAAATAAAACTGCACACTGGAAAAAATACAAAAAAAAAAAAAAGAGGGTGGCGCTGTAGTATAGCGACGCGCTCTCCCTGGGGAGAGCAGCCCGAATTTCACACAGAGAAATCTGTTGTGATAAAAAGAATGCAAATACAAATACAAAAGAATATTTAATCCTTTCACCCCTTTTGGGGCATGGAGGATATTAATATAACAGCAATAGTGTTTTGCACCGAAACGAAACATAAACAATTAGAATAACATAACTATCAGAAACAGAATACAAACTATATGAAACACAACATAAATGATGATAGTTTTTTGTTTTGTTTTTTTGGGTTTTTTTTGGTATTAAACCTCAGGATAGACCAGACTACGTTGCTCATCTTTGCAACATTACTTAAGTTAACCAAATTGTCTTGGCTGCATGAAATAAATTACACAGAAAGCCTCTTCCAACAAGGAAAAATTAAACAATCGTTCGACTTTTTTTTCGCTGATGTTGTATTGGCACGATCTCTTCCGAACCTTTCTTCAGCAGGATAAGTCTAAGTTTTTTTCATCGTCTTTTTAAAAATAAAAAATTAAAAGTCCTACGTCATAACCATGGAATATGTCATTTACTTAAATGAGGTCACATGAGTCATCAAAATTCATGTATGTGTGAACATGTGTGTGTGTGTGTGTGTGTGTGTGTGTGTGTGTGTGTGTGTGTGTGTGTGCCTGACTGAAACGTGACTGAATGACACAGGAAACAAATGATGAGCGCCCAATGACAGCTGTCAGTCGGCTCTACCCAGGAAGGAAGCCAGTTGTGCAAATGACTCAGTGTTTGTTAAGCGATTACAGCTTGTGTCTCTGACAGAAGACAGGCACTATATAAAGTATCCACATCATCATCATCATCATCATATTATCTGACAATAAATAGCTGCTGTACTGTAACCCATCAGAGCATACACAGGTCAGGTTGTCCGGTATCAAACTCTTTGTCAGGACTTTCGATTTTGTCTCTGCACATGATTCGGCACCGTATAAAGACATTTATCATGATTATCATTATCATTTTTTATGATTAATCATTATCATCATCAATTTATCATTAGTTCCTGCACCTGGGACTGTCCTCACTTGGTTCAGCAGAATCGGTCACAACCAGACATGCCAATTGTTGGAGGGAGGAGGGGGTGGGGGGTGGAGGGTGGAGGGGGAAAAAAGAGGAGGGTGGTTAAAGGGTGGGTGAGGGGTGCATAGTTGGGGGGTTGGGAGGGGGTGGGTGGGTGGGTGTGTGGGCTGGTACGGTGATGTGAAGAATGGCGGTGGAGATTGTTGGGAGGGAGGGTGGCTGGGGGTGAGGGGCAAGGAGCGTGGGAGGTTGGTTAAAGGGAGGGTGATGGGGTGGGTGGTGGGTGCACACTTGTGGGAGTGGCGTAGGGGGAATGGGGGGTGGGGGGGGGAGAAGGCTGGTAGGGGGATATGAAGAACGGGGGTGGAGATGAAGGGTGGGTGGAGGGGGATGTGTGGAAAGGAAGGTGGGGATGGTGAGGGGGGGAGGGGGGTGGCGGGGGGAGTGGGGGGTGGGGGGGGAGAAGGCTGGTAGGGGGATATGAAGAACGGGGGTGGAGATGAAGGGTGGGTGGAGGGGGATGTGTGGAAAGGAAGGTGGGGATGGTGAAGGGGTGGCGGGGGGGAGTGGGGGGGAGAGGCGGAGGAGAAGAGGTGACCCAGAGTATCCCCGTGAGTTGGAAGTTCCGTTTTTTCCTGCAGGAATGGAATTAACGGGGAGAGAAGGTGGGGAGGGAGGATGTGGGGGAGTGGGTGGGAGTGGGCGATTAACAACCGCAAAAAAAACCAAAAAAACAAAAAAAAAACATTCTGTTTTTGCTTTCCTGGTCAATGTACTTTCCACTGAAGACAAAAATTGTTTTCTTCACAAATTGATATTCTGTTTTCGAGGATTTTTTTTTTTTTTCTAATTATTTTTTTTTGCCCTACAAGGATAGATGTAATAAAGACACAGAAATCTGAGCAAAGAGCGAAAGCTGAAACCTGCAGAACTCTGAATAATACACAAACTGCACATAGGATATGTATCACTGTATCACTTTGTTCTGATATTGCACCAAGCTGAAAAAAAAAAAAAGTTTTATTTTAAAGTCAAGGGTTCAATAAATGAACACCAACAAGCAACAGAATTAACAAATACAAAAAAAATATGTGCACACTGTGTGAAATTAACTTCAAGTCCCTCAACATGCCCTCCATACCTCCCCCCCCCCCAACCCCTCCCCCCAACCCCCCCTACCCCCAGGGATTAATGTCGGCAAGATGTGTGTGCAAATCGTACACGAGTGAGGGACCTATCACACTTGGCTGTGCATGCCTGAGATCTTCTGAAAAACATCACCTCATTCACACAAATCTACGACCTCCACTAACATCAGCCGTGATCAGGGCATTCCCCTCCACACTGACACGTGGAGTGATGGCCTAGAGGTAACGCGTCCGCCTAGGAAGCGAGAGAATCTGAGCGCACTGGTTCGAATCACGGCTCAGCCGCCGATATTTTCTCCCACTCCACTAGACCGTGAGTGGTGGTCTGGATGCTAGTCATTCGGATGAGACGATAAACCAAGGTCCCGTGTGCAGCATGCACTTAGCGCACGTAAGAAGAACCAAGGCAACAAAAGAGTTGTTCCTGGCAAAATTCTGTAGAAAAATCCACTTGGATAGGAAAAACAAATAAAACTGCACGCAGGAAAAAAAACAACAAAAAAATGGGTGGCGCTGTAGTGTGGCGACTCGCTCTCCATGGAGAGAGCAGCCCGAATTTCACACAGAGAAATCTGTTGTGATGAAAAGAAATACAAATACAAATACAAACGTGTTGACACAGCTGGAAATACTGTAGAAGTTTGCTCCCTTTGCTTGCACTTTTATGCACATGTAGGGAGAACACGGAAACCGTTTTTACTGACAGGACCTTTGATGCCAGAGCATAGCTCGGGGCGCAGTGCCAAAAGAGTTAACGTTCATCCCATAACTGTGATTTCAGATGAAAATCCACCACCCACACATCTCATTCCTCATTTATTCACTCCTTTTTACCACTATCTCCATAATTTTTCTTTTCAAAAGAATAATAAAGAAGCTTTTGAAAGGGGGGGGGGGGACTGGGGTGGAAGAGGGCAGGGTGGGCGGGTGGGGGGGATCAGAGAAAAAACTAACTGGATTACTTGCATGATCAAATCACAACAGAGCCAAAGGGGCTCCTAACTAAACTCTTTTTCAAACATAAGTGGATCACTATGTAAAGAAAAAAAAAAAAAAAGCATCCATCAAAAACCGATGCAGCTGAAGAATATGTAAATAAAATGAACGAGGTAACAAATATGTTGCACCTGTTCACAGTCAAAGATTGATATGCGTTGGGGGGGGGGGGGGGTAGCAGAGTGGGGGGGAGGGGGGTGGGGGGGGGAGGGGGGAGGGGGTAATCACAATTATCACAAATGCAAGGAGTCACTTCAGAAGTAAATGTCTCTGGTTTCACAAATATTGTATTTGACTGTGAAGAAAAGAAAAAAAAAACAAAACAAAAAAAACCAACAACAACCACCTGAAAACCCCCCGTGACAAAATTCATTCTCAAAAGAAAATGAATATAAGCTCCTGTTTACAAGAGACACAGGATTTCCAGCAATGCAGAAACATGCTGTCAGGATCCGAATTTGGGAGGTGGTGGTCGTGCCGGTTTTTGTCTGGCACTGGCACTGACACTGGCCCCTTCCGCTCCACCTTCTGACCTTGGCCTCAGCCCACTAACCTCTTCCACTGTGCGGTGACGACGGCACATTGCGTGGACGGCGGATGACCTCACGGCTTCATGATGAGTGCTCCGCCCCTGGCTGGACTTATTATCATCACCGTTCTTCTCCAGGGCTTTGATCACCTCCCTCACCGGATCAGACGCCTTTTCCGTCACAGGTTTGTTTTTGATTGCAGCGGACTGGTCTGAAAGGGAGTTGTCTCCCATTGCACAACTACGCGCGTGGTGACGACTGCTGGTTTCTCCGCCCTTGTCGGCACACCTGCACACACAACCAGCAGATCGCGTCGTCCGACCAGACACGTCCAACCTGTTACGTATCAACCCCTCCAACGCCACCACGGAAGTCTGCGAACAGGAAGAGCCGGTATCTTCCTGGAGATGGCGCCGCTGCGCTGCGGTCTGACCGTCTCGCCGCTTGGGCACCGCTTCCAGCCTGGCGCCGTTGTCGTGGCAACGGGGTTGGGTGGAAGGCGGAAGCCGCGGTGGGGGTCTGGAGGGTGGAGGGGGGGTGAAGGATCCGTGGGCGTGTGAGGGTGGTGGTGGTGGTGGAAGCGCCTGTCTGCGGAGGGCGGACGGGGAGGTGGGGGCGGATGAGGACTGGGCGCGGATGACCTGCGAGGGTTAAACTCATGTGTGATAGATACCTACATCCTCAGGAGGGAGGTGACAGATGCATATCTGCCAATACGGAGTCAGTGAGGGTCTGGGGTTCAAATCCTGATCTCACCCTTTCTATAAAGTTTGACTGCAAAATCAAACTGAGCGTCTAGTCATTCGGATGAGACGATAAACCGAGATACCCTGTGCAGCATGTATTTGGAGCAATGAAAAAAAAAAAAGAACCCATTGCAACATAAGTGTTGTCCTCTGGAAAAAAATTGTAGAGGAAGTCCACTCTGATATGTACATGAAGGAAGCTGAATGCACTCAAGACACGACTACAGGGTTATGCTGCTGGTCAGGCATCTGCCTGGTGAGATAAGATGTTCTTGAGAAACTGAAAATGATATGTCCTTAGTGGTCATGTCTTGCATGTGATGAATACGCTGCACAATTGATTAACTCACTCAGTACGGCCAGTCCTCTCTTCTCCTCTACACAGACCCCTCGGATGTCCAGTGGGTGTCTGAATGACCCAACCTTTAGCTTCCATCGCCAGAATTGTGGTATTCTTTGTCAACATTCACCTCTTCAGTATAAGAGCCTTCCACTTGCAATATTTTGATGATGGTAATTGGGGTGAAACGCTGTTAACGTCGTCTCTTTCGCCGTTCGTATGGAGAGAGTTAAAGTGACTGTTTTGTTTAGTGAAATAGCCCAGGCAGCTTACTGCTTGATCCAAATACCACCATACACGACACCACAATCTGTTGCTTGATTGAAATTCCCCAAACAACTGTTTATTGTAATTCCACATAAACAATTTGTTACTTTCTCAAAATGACAACACACAATACCACAAACTATTTGTTGTTCGATTAAAATACCACAGTTTGTTGCTTGAGTAACTGATTTTGTTTTATCAAAACATCATCTACAATTTCTCATTTGCTTCCTGTATTTCTCATTCAATAAAATATCACAAGCAAATCTTAAAAACAAAGACATACAAATACACGTAACATATAAAACATTTGAAAATCAGTGTTGAAAAACTAAGTGCCTTTTTCTCCTCTTTTTTTTTTTTTTTTTTTTAAATTCCCAAAGGTATGAAAATCACTGCTTTTCAGAAGAAAATAGTCAGGGGTACAAACGTTCGCCTCAATTTTATACTCTTGCTTCAATCAAGGGGAAGCAAATGTGCAAAACCAATGCCACACAAGATGGGTTATGTGTCCTGGTCTTCACTTTTGCTGGTTTTTAGCGTCCTTAAAAGTATGAAAACATAGCATAATTTTCTCGCATTCACTCCACACACACACACACATCTACGTACCCTATTGCCATCCTTCTTTTGCACAATATCAGGAACTGCTGAAATAACCTGACAATAAAAAAAAAAGACAACATTAACACACTTCTTGGAACAAGCGAAAAGACAGCAACATGCAATGACCAAAATCACACTGCAGTGTACTATTTGCCTTCCATACTCCTGTTTGTTAGAGCACAATGCAATGTCCACACAGTAAAGAGTACAATGAAACGTCCACACAGTATAGAGTACAATGAAACGTCCACACATGAAACGTCCACAATAGTAAAGAGTACAATGAAACGTCCACACAGTCCACACAGTACAGAGTACAATGAAACGTCCACACAGTTCACACAGTACAGAATACAATAAAACGTCCACACAGTACAGAGTACAATGAAACGTCCACACAGTACAGAGTACAATGAAACGTCCACACAGTACACACAGTACAGAGTACAATGAAACGTCCACACAGTACAGAGCACAATGAAACGTCCACACAGTACAGAGTACAATGAAACGTCCACACAGTCCACACAGTACAGAGTACAATGAAACGTCCACACAGTACAGAGCACAATGAAAAGTCCACACAGTACAGAGCACAATGAAACGTCCACACAGTCCACACAGTACAGAGCACAATGAAACGTCCACACAGTCCACACAGTACAGAGCACAATGAAACGTCCACACAGTCCACACAGTACAGAGTACAATGAAACTTCCACACAGTCCACACAGTACAGAGCACAATGAAACGTCCACACAGTCCACACAGTACAGAGCACAATGAAACGTCCACACAGTCCACACAGTACAGAGCACAATGAAACGTCCACACAGTCCACACAGTACAGAGTACAATGAAACTTCCACACAGTCCACACAGTACAGAGTACAATGAAACGTCCACACAGTACAGAGTACAATGAAACGTCCACACAGTCCACAACAGTAAAGACTACAATGAAACGTCCACACAGTCCACACAGTACAGAGCACAATGAAAAGTCCACACAGTCCACACAGTACAGAGTACAATGAAAAGTCCACACAGTCCACACAGTACAGAGCACAATGAAAAGTCCACACAGTCCACACAGTACAGAGCACAATGAAAAGTCCACACAGTCCACACAGTACAGAGCACAATGAAAAGTCCACACAGTCCACACAGTAAAGAGTACAATGAAAAGTCCACACAGTCCACACAGTACAGAGTACAATGAAACGTCCACACAGTAAAGAGTACAATGAAACGTCCACACAGTCCACACAGTAAAGTGTACAATGAAACATCCACACAGTATAGAGTACAATGAAACGTCCACACAGCACAGAGTACAATGCAATGAAACGTCCACACAGTACAGAGTACAATGAAACGTCCACACAGTCCACACAGTACAGAGTACAATGAAACGTCCACACAGTACAGAGTACAATGAAACGTCCACACAGTCCACACAGTACAGAGCACAATGAAACGTCCACACAGTCCACACAGTACAGAGTACAATGAAACGTCCACACAGTCCACACAGTACAGAGTACAATGAAACGTCCACACAGTCCACAACAGTAAAGAGTACAATGAAACGTCCACACAGTACAGAGTACAATGAAACTTCCACACAGTCCACACAGTACAGAGTACAATGAAACGTCCACACAGTACAGAGCACAATGAAACGCCCACACAGTACAGAGTACAATGAAACGCCCACACAGTACAGAGCACAATGAAACGCCCACACAGTACAGAGCACAATGAAACGCCCACACAGTACAGAGTACAATGAAACGCCCACACAGTACAGAGCACAATGAAACGTCCACACAGTACAGAGTACAATGAAACGCCCACACAGTACAGAGCACAATGAAACGTCCACACAGTCCACAACAGTACAGAGCACAATGAAACGTCCACACAGTCCACACAGTACAGAGTACAATGAAATGTCCACACAGTCCACACAGTACAGAGTACAATGAAACGTCCACACAGTCCACAACAGTACAGAGTACAATGAAACGTCCACACAGTCCACACAGTACAGAGTACAATGAAACGTCCACACAGTACAGAGTACAATGAAACGTCCACACAGTCCACACAGTACAGAGCACAATGAAAAGTCCACACAGTCCACAACAGTAAAGAGTACAATGAAACGTCCACACAGTCCACACAGTACAGAGCACAATGAAAAGTCCACACAGTACAGAGTACAATGAAAAGTCCACACAGTCCACACAGTACAGAGTACAATGAAACGTCCACACAGTAAAGAGTACAATGAAACGTCCACACAGTCCACACAGTAAAGTGTACAATGAAACATCCACACAGTATAGAGTACAATGAAACGTCCACACAGCACAGAGTACAATGCAATGAAACGTCCACACAGTACAGAGTACAATGAAACGTCCACACAGTACAGAGTACAATGAAACGTCCACACAGTACAGAGCACAATGAAACGTCCACACAGTCCACACAGTAAAGAGTACAATGAAACGTCCACACAGTCCACACAGTAAAGAGTACAATGAAACGTCCACACAGTCCACACAGTAAAGAGTACAATGAAATGTCCACACAGTACAGAGTACAATGAAACATCCACACAGTAAAGAGTACAATGAAATGTCCACACATTGTGTTAATGCAAAGGCTTGGCAGCTGCTCCCTTATTTTATTTTATTTTTTTAATACAGTGGGTGTGGTGTAGCATCTATGGATCAGTCCACATACTTTGACACTTCTCTGAAACTGTAGCCTTGTCTCAATGGTTGATGATGAAAACAACCGCATAAAAATGGTGATCTAACATAGTTAGTTCCTTGTGGACTACCGGTGCTGAAACTGTGGCGGATGAACCTGGTTATTGTCGAGTATGGTGGATGAGTGGTGTGGAAGTAATGCCACTGAAATGGTGCAGTTGATGGGGCAGAAAAAAACAACAACACCAAAACAAACAAACAAACACTCTGGGAGGGACGCTCACTCAGTCTGGCTCTGCGACTAAGCCATTATTGTCGTTAGTAGGGGGCTTAGTAGGTGGTGTCCTAAGTACGTAAAATCAGAACAGGCACCACTGAACACCACCGAAGTGACTCAGCAGCAGTGCAGGGTCTCCTCTGGTGTGTGGCCTCATGGCGACCTAACATCGATGGTTCCCTGTGGACTGCCGACGCTGGAACTGCGACGGACGAACCTGGGTGTGGCCGTGTATGGGGGAATCTAAATGAGCGGTGTGGGAGTAATGCCACTGAAACGGTACAGATGATGGGGCAGCAAAAAAAAACAAATAACAAAAAAACAAAAAAAACAACAAACAAACAAAAACAAAACAACTGTAGTCATACTTTACTGTGAATCACCTTGAAACCATAACTTCAGTAGAGAAAAAGCTAACACACATGAATACATCCATACACACAGAAAGAAAAAAAAACAAAGACAGAACCACACTCTTTCATGCCTTCACACTTCAATCGATGCAAGCACAAACACACTCACACACACACACGCACACACACACACGCATGCACACACACACACACGCACGCACAAGCACACACACACACACACATACACGCACACGCAAACACACACACACACACGCATGCACACACACACACACACATGCACACACACACACATGGGATTTTTTTTTCTTCCAAATTTCACCCACATTTTTACCCTCATTTGCCCAGTTTCCCCCAAACCTCCATATCTCCCACCCCTTCTAACCGATAATACTCAGATGTATTCATAAATACTTTAACAAAATGTCTTCAATCACCGATATGTGTGACGGGACATTAAACAAAAATTCCTCCACACACACATGCACACACACACACACACATGCACACACACACACACACACACACAGCATCCGACACACTGTACCTTGGCAGCTGGCAAGAACTGCTTCTTTTCTACGTTGTCCACAAGGGAGCGGGCAGGTCGGAACAGTTTTGCAGGCAGTGTTTTCAGTTCGTTCTCTGGGATCTGCACAACAAGGGGGGGGGGGGGAAACAAAACAATACTGATATGGCTTCTACAATCCAAACAACACACCACACTTGAGCTGATGTGGTTTCTGAAATGATCTATTCTGCAGTCCTCACACCACAGTATTTCAGACTGAATCAGTATGGTTTCTTCTACAACATGTGATTTGATACTGTAACTCATTCAACCAATCAAACAATACATCAATCAATCAACATCAATGAATTAACATTGTGTTATCATTAGAGCCATTGTTTGGAAAATGTACATACACGCTTCACATTGGGATCTAAGCAAAGTATATACTTAGATAAAGCATGATTAAATAATAATAATAATAAAAATGAATAAATACATTCGTACATAAGACTCTACCAGAGTTCCCTGCCTCTCAGATGAACACAAAAATAACACTGGAAATACATTCGTACATAATAAGACTCTACCAGAGTTACCTGCCTCTCAGATGACCACAACATAAGTAAAACTGGACTTAAAAATCAAAGGAAAGAAAAAACCCCACAAACCTTGGTAGTTGGCCTGTTGGCTGTGAGGTATTTGTCAATGGTCATCTGGTTGTGCTGCACCTGTATGCAAACAGGACACAGGAAGTTCACATTAACTCACTCAGTACGGCCAGTCCTCTCTTCTCCTCTACACAGACCCCTTGGATGTCCAGTGGGTGTCTGAATGACCCAACCTTTAGCTTCCGTCGTCAGAATTGTGGTATTCTTTGTCAACATTCACCTCTTCAGTATAAGAGCCTTCCGTTTGCAATATTTTGATGATGGTAATTGGGGTGAAACGCTGTTAACATCGTCTCTTTCGCCGTTCGTATGGAGAGAGTTAAACAGCTGCAGCAGCTGCTGTAATAGACCATGTGATAGATCTTCACTTTCAGTTTCTCAAGGAGGCATCACCGCTTTTGGACAAAAAGGAGGAGTTTATATTATACTCCATGTTTGGTGTTACGTATACTTACCATGTCAAACTGATGCAAACTAGGCCTATCGGTTTGCTCTGCTTGGCCAAATTTCGCGCGGCTAACAGTGAAAAGACGAGCAGTCTTGGTCCGGTCCGCTCTCAGCCAATCAAACGCCTCTAAAAATCCATTTTTGCCATGCCGCATCAGCTAGGCAGAGGCTTGACTGGCAGCAGCATAACCCAACATGCTCAGTCAGGCCTTGAGTGCAATGCACAGATATATATATATATATATATATATATATATATATTTGTGTAGCTATCAGAGCAGATTTCTTCCACAGAATTTTTTTTTTTTTTTTTTTTTTTTTTGCCAGAGGACAACCATATCCATGGGTTCCTTTTCAGTGCACCAAGTGCCTCCCTTCCCTGCCTCTTCCTTGTCTTCAGTTTCTCGTGAAAGCGCTTTGATTTGTCTCTGCATAAGATTCAGCACTATATAAATACCATTATTATTATTATTGTAATAAGTGTGTGCTACTCACCGGATCTCAGTTTATCATCTCACTGAATGACTGGATGCTCAGTTTGATTTTCCAGTAGAAACTTGGGAGAAAGGGAGTGAAAAGACCAGTATCTGAACCCTGGCCCTCATCGCCACTGTATTGGCAAGGCATGGCAAGGCAAGGCAAGGCAAGGCAAGGCAAGGCAAGGCAAGGCAAGGCATGGCAAGGCAAGGCAAGGCAAGGCAAGGCATGGCATGGCATGGCAAGGCAAGGCAAGGCAAGGCATGGCAAGGCAAGGCAAGGCAAGGCAAGGCAAGGCAAGGCAAGGCAAGGCAAGGCATGGCAAGGCAAGGCATGGCAAGGCAAGGCAAGGCAAGGCAAGGCATGGCATGGCATGGCAAGGCAAGGCAAGGCATGGCAAGGCAAGGCAAGGCAAGGCAAGGCAAGGCATGGCAAGGCAAGGCAAGGCATGGCAAAAAGTTAATTTCTTGTGCCCCCTGGGGACATCGAAACGTTACATACATACATACATATTTTAGATATACCATACAAACAATAAGAGTGATGTCAAAAGAACCAAGAGGAAAAAAAAACAAAAGACCAATAGGCACCGCCAATACACATTAATAAATAATTCATTCTCATCCATTAAACCACAGACGTAGCTTTACCGAAAGGAACTACAAATAGAAGAGACAAATGCTTTTAGTTTTAACAATATTCTTTTGACTTTTTCGGAAAACAATAAGTGGAATTTAAGGGAGTTTGGGCGGTTTCTGTAATATCTAGGTAGATACTTTTGTCTGTCACTTTCAAAGAAAGGACACACACAAAAAACAGTGGAACTCATCAGCAATTTCGGTAGTGGAACATTTATCACAGATTCTTTCCTTTCTTGGTAAAATGTTGAAGCGCCGACTATCAACAGGCAAAGCATTATTGATTGTCCTAAACTTAACTAACTGGATCTTATGCATCTTAACCATTCTGCCGTCTTCTCCCGGTGATTATACTACTGAAGTAGTAAACATTTGCTCCTTGATACAGTGCCCAACCAAAGGCCATACATACACGCTGTAAAATAACAAGATCACTACACTTCACAATGACATCATCACAACACAGCGCAATAAAATTACAAGGCTCACAACAGCTCACAAGAACTGCTGCATCATTGGCAGTGGTAGTAACAGCAGCAACAGTACTGCTACCATCAACAAAGCTCAGTAACATTAGCAACAGCAGCAGGAGTGAAGCAGTATTAGTAACAGCAGCAGCAGGATTATGGCTTCTATAATATAAAATGAAATGAAAACAAGAACATTTGTCAGACCAGTTTTTATACACAAGTTTAAATTTCTCATGTGAAATCACCAAATTGCCTCTTTTGAACTATACCATTTGTCGTCTTCTTCTTATCATCATTATTATTATGATCATCATCATCAACCGCGTTACTAATACTATTAACATTATCACCATTGTTGTTGTTTTTACTGTCTTTGTTATTATCATTATTGTTATTACCATTACTGATTATTCACTGATGATATCAATTGCTCTTTTTTTCCAACACCTTACAAGTTACCATTACTAAGCGCTAACATATTTCTAAATCTAATGCCCATGACAATCACTGAAGTGTTTTTCACATACATAATACAATACAGTTTTAAGCTCTCTGACCACATAATTATGGCCCTATCAGGACCGGATACATTCCACAATTAAAAACAATCCACACACATACGCATGCACACAATCGCTGCAAACCAATGACCCAAGAGTTTCTTATCCAAGAAAGGAGCAGTGGTAACACTTTAGCTTTTCTTCACTAGGTGCTTCACCTGCTTGTGAATGAACCTCCTTCATATGTGTACGCGCACACAGATCAATTATGCACGTTAAAGATCCTGTAATCCATGTCAGTGTTTGGTGGGTTATTTAAGCAGGAACATACCCAGCATGCACCCACCCGCCCCTGAAAACGGAGTATGGCTGCCTACATCGCGGGGTAAATAAACAAAACGGTCAAGCACATAAAATGTTACCTGTCTGACTGAGTGTGTATGTGTGCATGCCTGAAATCTGATCGAATGACACAGGAAATGAATGATGAGCGCCCAGTGGCAGCCGTCAGTCAGCTCTACTCGGATGTGCAGCCTGTTGAGCAAATGACACAGCGCTTAGAGCTTGGTCTGCGACCAAGGACAGGCACTATACAGGTACCCACACCATGTCATATCATGATTTGTGCGCACAAACTTTCACGCACGAACGCACATAGGTTGTACTGCATCCACAATTTTTTTTTTTATTATTACCTGTTGGCGAGAGAGACACAGGTCCAACCCCAGCTGCTTGTAGTCGATACTCTCACTGTTCCGCAGATTCCTCAGGGCATCAGCAAACATCCCCCTCCCTTCCGTCAGTCTGGAAATAATGCGGACATCCGTAATACTGGGAAAACAGCTTTGGGACATGGGCACTTGGAGGGGGAGGCGGGGGGTGGGGGCAGGGGGGGGGGGGAAGTGAAACCTAACAAATCAAACTAAAGCAGATCTGTCCACATTCGGCAGATACCTTCTCAACAAGATGTAACAAGGACATCTAAATATTTACAGCTACTTGGCTGTATATGAGTCATATATCAATCAAGTGCAGTGCTTTCCAGGATGCAAGTTACGTACATGGTTTTCACTTTTTGCCCGAATCTCGCAAACGATGAACTGTTTCTGTTCACTGGGTTCATGACAGCTGACAAAGAAAAAAAACAAAACAAAAAACCCCACTGCCAGCATCTGCACATTTTTTCACTCTCTCTTAAGTCTGGCTGCTCTATTACAGCTAATGTCTACAATGTGGTCACTGAATTAGTGAAGCAGTGGCCTGATGGTGAGATATACACATAGGAATTGAAAGAATCTGAGGGTACCAGATCAAATCCTATTCCTGCATTCACCAGAATTTTCTCCCCCTCAAATAGATCTTCAGTGGTGGTCTGGATGCTAGTCATTCAGATAATACAATAAAATGACAGCGGGCCTATGGTTCGAAACGTCATGTCTCACTAAACAAAGAGGATTCATCTACCACCAAAAAGGTTGTTTTTTTAAAAATAAACTTTAGTTTTTTGTTTTGAAGAATCCTGCAGTCAGTTTTGTCTTTTTCTTCCCCAGTAAACTGAGGTTCGGTGTACAGCATGCACTTACTTAGTCAGTGCAAAATAAAGAACCCACAAAAACAAAAGGGTTGTCCCTGGCAAAATACTGAAGAAAAATCCACTCTGATAATGAAACAAAACCAACTGTACACAGAAAAAAACATAAAGGGTGGCACACGCTCTCATGTGGAAAGCAGCTAGAATTTCACAGAGAGAAATCTGTCATGACAAAAAGAAATACATGTATGAAAAAAAATTACAACACAAACAATAGCAACAAAAAAAACAAACAAAACAAAACAAAACAAAAAAACCAAAAAAACCCAACAACCTGGCCTACAGAAAATGGTAATATGGATGTACAGTGACGGGTGCAATAGCCGAGTGGTTAAAGCATTGGACTTTCAATCTGAAGGTCCCGACACCTGGTGGGTAAAGGGTGGAGATTTTTCCGATCTCCCAGGTCAACATATGTGCAGACCTACTAGTGCCTGAACCCCCTTTGTGTGTGCACACGCAAACAATAGATCAAACATGCATGTTAAAGATCCTGTAATCCATGTCAGCGTTTGGTGGGTTATGGAAACAAGAACATACCCAGCATGCACACCCCCAAAAGCGGAGTATGGCTGCCTACATGGTAGGGTAAACAAAAGGTCATATACCTAAAAGCCCACTCATGTACGTAGGAGTTGCAGCCCATGAACACAGAAGAAAAAGAAGAAGGATGTACAGTACATTCCCTGTGAAGGTACACCCAATTCATTCATTAAATGGAAAACACCATGTGTTTTGTCTGGTGAGGTGCTACCACTAATTCATTTTTTCAACAGTACAAAATATCATTGAGACTGCATCTACTACCACCTTTACTACAACATACTGAATACTAAATAAACAAAAACTGTATCATAGATAAACAATGATAATTGAAAGCACTTGTTCACACACATCAGTATGAACATTCATAATCAAACCATGAACATGCATGAATGCATATTTGTAGATTACACACACACACACACATATATATAGATTCACACATATTCACACTCACACACATACACAGAGTGACACACACACACACACACACACACAATTTTGCTTTCACTTGTCTTGGACTTCAACTTCCTTTTGTTTTTTGCACCTCTGTAACTTATCACCATCCCAAACTATACAGCACAGCTATAGAATGTACAAAAATAGTATCCATAAACAAATAAACAAAAGGCAGAACCAAAAGGTCTCAGTACCTGCTGACTTGAGAGATCATTACTGTTTTGATCCTTAACTCTTGCCTTCAAGTCTTTCACAAGGAACTCGTCACACACTAACCACTCAAGTACAGTGACAGTCTTTCATTGGCCTAAAGTGTAAACTGTAAACAAATGTACCTCCCCTGTTGGCATGCAATAACCCCTCTCTGGAAATGTGCCACGGCAAGGTAATCATCTCTTTGCAGGCATTCTTTCAGCTTCTGCACACATTCACAGACAGGTTTACCAGACCATCAGTGCAACAGGACAGGATATCAGATATCTGGAATTAGAAAGATAGAGAAGTCTTATTTGAAAAGGGTTAGAAAAAAAAAAGAAAGAAAAGAAAAAAGGTCCGGTTAACTGCATTAAGAATGTCATGAAGTTGGATGCATAATAATGTTTTGCATTGCATGCAAGGTATATTGTGTTGTGTTGTGTTGTGTTGTGTTGTGTTGTGTTGTGTTGTGTTGTGTTGCATTGCTTTGCATTGCGTTGCGTTGCGTTGACTTGCACTGCATTACATTGCATTGTATGTGGTGGGAGAAAAAACAAGACATTCAGTATCACTTAACCTGAGAATCACTGTGCAGTCAGTTTTGGACTCTCTCTCAGACCATCAACTACCCCTCTGTAAACATATATGAATTCACACACTTATACATGCAATATCTGCTAAATATGTATGCATTTTTCAAAGGGTGAATAAAGTTGCATGTCCATCATAATGTTTTAACAATCAAACTATTCAAAGCCTCTGAAACTGGACACTCGATAAATTGTGTATTACATCCAAGAAGCTTGCCCATTTTTGGTCATAACTGTCAAATTACTAAATGTGGATCATATTCATATCCTCTCCATCTCTCATCAAAACCCACATGTTTTGTTTTGTGTTCCTTTCCCCTCACACCACTCCAAGGAAAACACCTCTCCATTCAAGACCAATACATGGTTACAGCTTAGTGATACATGGTGACAGCTTTGGTAAAAGTATCGTGATAAACTTGACCAAACGTTACTACTGTTGGAGTGTTTTCCTTCTTCTCTGGCTTGGACTGGGTTTTGATAACCAGTTAGCAGTAAGTTTCAAAATCAGTCTTTAGAGAAAGCTATAAAAAAAAACAAAAAAAAAACAAAGAAAGCTATAAAAAAAAAACAACCGAAAAACAAGTGCTCCTATTGTACACATTATCTCACCTCATCTGCTGCAAGAAAATTGTTCTGCAGGATATCGACGATGCCCAAGTTGAACCAAATTTTTGCTGAGAAATTTCTTATTTCCCAAAATAGACTCGTGGCTTTGCCGAATTTTTCATCTTCTACGGCTTCCACGGCACTTTGCCACTTGCGCACAATGTCAGGACTTACACCTCCTGACATTTTGAAGTACGAGCCACATACATCAGTCTACAGCTTAAAAATAAATTGTAAATCTACGTCGCAAATTTAGAGAATGGGCGAGTCAACGAAGCAGACGTGACTTCCACTTTGAAGGGGTGTTCCGGAAGTAGTGGAAACCTAGGCCGCACGAAACACGCACACTAAAAATAGATAATGACGTCTGCGTTTCGTCAATCAGTTTGCATGACTGAAAACAACATTTTACCACACAAAAAAACAAAACAAAATAAAACAAACAAACAAACAAAAAAACACTTCTTCACGGAGTGTCATTCACCAGCGGTTGATGACAACAAACTTGGAAGTATGCCTGCATACGAGAACTGTAGGATGGCATTGAAACGGAAATCCTGTGGCCTGGATAGGCTACTGACCGGCTTGACTCAGTGAAAGGCTGACACATAGTGGAGACCTTGTCAGTATTTCCGTTTGTGCTGTTGAAAGTGTGAAGTGTCAGGTTGTGTAGGAGGTGGAGTTGCGTGGGCGCACGAACGCACCCATGCACATGCACATAATCATACCTACTGATTTTCTCGAGGCCTGACTAAGTGCGTTGGGTTTACTACGCTGCGGTGGCAGAATGGTTAAGACGCTCAGCTGCCAATACAGAGAGTCCGTGAGGGTGTGGGTTCGAATCCCGCTCTCGCCCTTTCTCCTAAGTTTGACTGGAAAATCAAACTGAGCGTCTAGTCTTTCGGATGAGACGATAAACCGAGGTCCCGTGTGCAGCACGCACTTGGCGCACTGAAAAAGAACCCATGGCAACGAGAGTGTTGTCCTCTGGCGAAATTACGTAAAATGAAATCCACTTTCATAGGTACACAAATATGTAAGCATGCACTCGAGGCCTGACTAAGCGCGTTGGGTTATGCTGCTGGTCAGGCATCTGCTCAACAGATGTGGTGTAGCGTGTATGGATTTGTCCGAACGCAGTGACGCCTCCTTGAGAAAGTGAAACTACTACGCTGCTGGTCAGGCATCTGCTTGGCAGAGCCGTGGTGTAGCCGTATATGGATTTGACCGAACGCAGTCAGTGACGCCTCCTTGAGCTACTGATACTGATACTGATACACCGTGGCAGATATAGGTATACACTGCGGCGGCACACACGCACTGACTCTGGCACAGACAAACGCTGGCACCAGTGACTGGCACTGCACGGTGACACACACACTGACTCTCTCTCACACACACACACACACACACACACACACATTGGGCGTGACACACACACGGCACACCGTGACACACACTCAGCCGTGACACACACACACACACACACACACACACACACACACACACACACACACACACACACACACACACACACACACACATGTATCACGTTTGACAGTCTCTACACCTGCTTGGCGTCAGTTTTTTTTTTTTTTTTTTTTTTTTTACATTGAGTCTCACCACATTTTCTCAGTCAGTTTTTTGTTATGAGTGTTTTGACAGTCTCACTTCCTTAACTGACTTTCTTTGTTTATTTCTTCTTCTTCTTTTAACACCGAGTCTCAACTGAAGGCCTTGTATCGGTTGTTGCAAAACTACACGTTTTCTGCGGCACCGGTCTGTACTAGAGTGACTACTACGTTTGTATTGCAGTTACGAGTATTTAATGATGATATGTATTGCAAAATGTTTGGCTTCTTCTTTTCCATTACCGTGCGCTCTCTCTCTCTCACACACACACACACACACACACACACACACACACGGACGGGCTCTGGCCGGGCGCTACGCGCGCGCGTACGGTACTACTGACACACGCGGCACACATGAACATACGCAGCCGACTACAGTTCAAAAGAAAAACGATAACTGATGACAAAATACAGAAAGTAAATTTATATAAACGTATGTAATTTAAAGTGATGGTCTGAGTTCAGTTTAACATACTGTGATATTTAATTTAAATGGGATAGTGTCTTCTCAGTGGGACTTTTCGTAGTGTTATCAGCACAATCGGCAATCGGGTTGCTTCAGTTGCGGAACTTGGAGGGATGTCGAATTGCAAAATATTTAGATTCAACTTTATTTTATATTTATAATTGTGTCCGAGTCTATTTTTCCTGGCTTCGAAAGTGTGCTTTTGAATAAAATATGCGGAAAAAAGATGTTATTTTTTCGCTTCTGACTTTATTGTTGTTGTTGATGATGATGTGTGTGTGAGGGAGTGTGTGTGTGTGTGTGTGTGCGTGTGTGATGTTGGGGGGGGGGGGGGGGGGGGGGGGGGGGGGGGGGGGGGGGGATGCGTGCAATGCCACATTGCTGCTGCCAGACATTGACCTAAGGGAAGTAATTGTGCAATAATATGTTTGGTATCCATCAGTTCGGTGTTATATCCCTTGCTTTCATGAGATTTGTATTTTTTTCTTTTCTTTTTTTTTTTTCTTCATTCCTTCTTGTATGTCTAAATAATGAATGAATGCAGAACTGGCTGGTACGTCTTTTTTGTTATCAATTTTAACATAACCGCGACGAAACAGAGCAGCACTAATAAAAAAGCGCTTTTTGCCCGACAGTGTGACGGGGCCGACGGCCGGTAATTTTTCAGTTGTAATCAGTTTGTTTGGGTTTTTTTTTGGTTCTGAGTGAATCGATATGCCTTCTTCATTTGTTTTTTTTTTCCTTACCCACATCAGGTATAAACATGTCTGTGTGTTTTATAAACATAAAGATGTGATTTTGCGGCACGTTAATGCCGGTGCCGGCGTTGAATCAGTTTGATGTCCGTCCGACGTCACTGAGTGTCATTATTGTCAGTTTTAACGACGACGTGGCGTTCATAATGGTGGTGCTGTGTGTGTGTGTGTGTGTGTGTGTGTGTGTGAGATTGAAAAGTTAATGAGTGCCAATCAGTCGAGATCCATCTAAAGTGAATGTAGGGGAGACTATCGAAAAAACCACCTTGTGCAGTAGTTTGCTCCCTTCTCTGGAGGAAGGTGGAAATCTGTATCGAACACACACACACACACACACACACACGTCGTCATGCATGCACACACAGACGATCGTGATGATTATGTTTTAATTTATCTCCTTTATGTTTCTGGTCTTTGATCGTTAGTTTCCGACATTTGTGTTTGTTTTTCTTTATTCATTCATTGAATTTTGTTTTAAATACTTTTATGTAGTATGTTTAATTCCACTTTTTTTAACCTCACCAGTTAATTCTACTTTTTAACCGGACCAGTTAATTCTACTTTTTGATGTTACCAGTTACCGGACCTGCGTATCTCAGTGTTTGTGTCTGTTGTAAATTATTACTGATTTTTGACTCACTTGTGTAAACAAAGTGAGTCTATGATAAAAATAGGAAAAAATTCAGTTCTTTCCAGTCATCTTGTTTAAAACAATATTGCACCTCTGGGATGGACACAAAAGAACTGAATTTTTCCTATTTTTATGCCTAATTTGGTGTCAACTGACAAAGTATTTGCAGAGAAAATGTCAATGTTAAAGTTTACCACACACACACACACACAGAGACAACCGAACACCGTGTTAAAACATAGACTCACTTTGTTTACACAAGTGAGTCAAAAATGAAGCCTAATTATATGCAAACTGCATTTACTGTTATATTTATATTTTTTGTATTCTCTAAACTTGGCACTTTGATCTGATATTCTGACCCAACAACAAGAGCAGTCATTATTATCATTTTATGTTCAAACAGGAACTTCTTTTGCTAAGCATGGAAGTTTTATTTATTTTGCAAACGTTTTGGTGCAGATAGTAAAAAAGGGAAATTACTCTGTAATTAATGCTAGGGGACTTAATTTGCTTTAAACTGATCTTTCTCATCTTAAACATTACATTTTGAAATTATACTAAATACATAAAAAGCTTGGATTTTTTAAAAGTGTATCACAAGTGAGTCTTGAAGGCCTTGCCTCTCTTGTTTTTCATTCATAGACAATAAAGTTTGTGTATTGTGTGTATTCCTCTCATTCTTCTTCATCGTCCTGTTGATTGTTTCTGTGTTAGTTTTTATGCATTCTTTCTTTCTTTCTTTCTTCTTCTTCTACGTTCGTGGGCTGCAACTCCCACGTTCACTCGAATGTACGCGAGTGGGCTTTTACGTATATGATCGTTTCTACCTCGCCATGTTGGCAGCCATACTCCGCTTTCAGGGGCCGTGTGCATGCTGGGTATGTTCTTGTTTCCATAACCAACCGCGGAACGCTGACATGGATTACACTGAGGATATTTAACGCGCGTATCTGATCTTCTGCTTGCGTATACACACGAAGGAGGTTCAGGTACAAGCAGGTCTGCACATGTGTTGACCTGGGAGATCGGAAAAATCTCCACCCTTTACCCACCAGGCGCCGTTACCAAGATTCCAACCTGGGACTCTCAGATTGAAAGTCCAACGCTTTAACCACCCGGCCACTGCGCCCGTCATGCAATCTTTCTATTTGTCCACAATCTTGCTCATTCTGTTTCCTTTCCGCAGCACCTGTTTTGAGTTCACGCCGGCTTTTGAGTACAGTTCATATAGATATAATAATTTGTTTTCGCTACTGTTTCAAGTACAAAGCGGGTGGCGGAATCTACTGATAAGAGCGTCGAGTTTGCAACCAGAAGGTGGCGAGTTCAAATCCTTGGTGTGCTGAAAGATAGGTATACGAAAAAAAAAAGAAAAAAAAAAAAGGGTGGGGTGGGGAGGGAGGGGGGGTTATGGGTGCGTGGTAGTAGGAGCAGTAAGAGCAGATAAAAATCAGAATTGTGAGGACATTGTGGTAATAGTAGTAATTAGTTGTACCTCGGGAAGGGTCGTCTACGTAAACGATGTCAGTGTTGCTGTGCACGATGTTTAGTTGTTGTGCACTGATGAGGTGTGCTCCAGCTAAGCTGTCCTTGGAGTCACGAGAGCAGCTCCACAATCATTGTATTGTATTGTATTGTATTGTATTGTATTGTATTTCTCTTTTCATCACAACAGATTTCTCTGTGTGAAATCCGGGCTGCTCTCCTCAGGGAGAGCGCATCGCTACATTACAGCACCACCCTTTCTTTCTTTCTTTCTTTCTTTTATTTTTTTCTCCTGCGTGAGGTTTTATTTGTTTTTCCTATCCAAGTGGATTTTTTCTAGAATTTTGCCAGGAACAACCCTTTTGTTGCCGTAGGTTCTTTTACGTGCGCTAAGTGCATGCTGCACACGGGACCTCGGTTTATCGTCTCATCCGAATGACTAGCGTCCAGACCACCACTCAAGGTCTAATGGAGGGGGAGAAAATATCGGCGGCTGAGCCGTGATTCGAACCAGCGCGCTCAGATTCTCTCGCTTCCTAGGCGGACGCGTTACCTCTAGGCCATCATATGGATGCCTGAGGATGATCCAGACCGGACCCACATAGGTTGTGAGAAGTTGGTGCTCACTGCCCAGTGCCCAAGAACCAAGAGGATGATGATGATGGCTGTGATGGCGGTGATGATGATGGTGGTGGTGATGATGGTGATGGTGGTGATGGTTGTGATGATGGTGATGGTGATGGTGGTGGTGATGATGGTGGTGGTGATGATGGTGATGATGACGATGATGGTTGTGACGGTGGTGATGATGGTGATGGTTGTGATGATGGTGATGTTGGTGGTGATGACGATGATGGTTTTGAAGGTGGTGATGATGGTGATGGTGGTGGTGATGACGGTGATGGTTGTGATGATGGTGATGGTGGTGGTGATGACGGTGATGGTTGTGACGATGGTGATGATGGTGATGGTGGTGGTGATGACGGTGATGGTTGTGACGTTGGTGATGATGATGGTGGTGGTTGTGAAGGTGGTGATGATGGTGATGGTGGTGGTGATGATGGTGATGGTTGTGATGGTGGTGATGATGGTGATGGTGGTGGTGATGACGGTGATGGTTGTGACGGTGGTGATGATGGTGACGGTGGTGATGGTGATGGTGGTGATGATGCATACTTTATTGTGGGGAAGCCGTTTGCCATTTTATTTGGGTGGTGGTGGTGGTGGTGGTGGTGTGTGTGTGTGTGTGTGTGTGTGTGTGTGTGTGTGTGTGTGTGTTACATGGATGTGTTTTTATAGAGGGCGGGGTGGGTGGGTGGTTTCCAAAGTTCAATTGCGCGAGTGTATTCTGGTACGTCTTTCTCTACTCTGTCTCTCTCTGTCTCTCTCTGTCTCTCTCTCTCTCTCTCTCTCTCTCTCTCTGTGTGTGTGTGTGTGTGTGTGTGTGTGTGTGTGTTTAGGTACGGGGTGGTGATGGGAAGGTTGTTTGGAGGGGCGAGTTGGGGATGGGGGAACGAAACGTAAACCGCTTTGTGCAGTAGTATTTCTATTCTGGAAAAAAAACAAAACAAAAAAAAACCGCGTTATATCAATTCTTCTGCTTCTTCTTCTCATGAACGTGATAATAAATTTGATCATGGTAACGATGCCAACGACGATGATGACGAAAACAACGATAACGACGATGATGACGATGACGACGACGACGATGATGATAATGATGATAACAATGACGAAGACGCCTAAGTCGAAATGTTGAACCTGGTAAAAGTTTTTCATTTGACATCACCCCATTCCGTCACCAGTGCAGCATGAACAGAGCTAACTACCGAAAATTAATCGGTTATTCCGGCAGAAGTTCTGAAATATGCCAGAGATAATTACGGACGGTAAACTGGGACCGCTTATCCTGTGTTAACCAGGAGGAGACCAGTCAGTTGTTGGACGTTCTGCAAATCGTGACCAGTTGCGACGAGATAATATTCTCTTCAGTGTCAAATGCCATCAAAGAATGTCAGCTTGCTGAAATGCTCTCTTTCGTACGGACTTTCCTGTGCAGTGCAGTTCGAATGTTTTTGTTGTTATTGTTGTATTCTTCTTTTTCTTCAACGTTCCCACGAAGTCTGCAGTCCGCTGGAGCTCTGTAGCCATTCCCCACAGCTTGTCCTGGAGAGCTGCGGGACTGGGCCAGATCTGGCGCCTCAGCTCTTTGTGTAGAGGGCAGTCTTGGTAGGACATGGGCTGGAGTTTGAGGAGCGATGTCACACGGACATTGGTCTGTGTGGGAAATGTCCAGTTTGTAGAGATGGGAGAGGAGCTGGTCTGTGTGGGGAATTTTCAGTTTGTAGAGATGGGAGAGGAGCTGGTCTGTGTGGGAAATGTCCAGTTTGTAGAGATGGGAGAGGAGCTGGTCTGTGTGGGAAATGTCCAGTTTGTAGAGATGGGAGAGGAGCTGGTCTGTGTGGGAAATGTCCAGTTTGTAGAGATGGGAGAGGAGCTGGTCTGTGTGGGAAATGTCCAGTTTGTAGAGATTGGAGAGGAGCTGGTCTGTGTGGGGAATGTCCAGTTTGTAGAGATGGGAGAGGAGCTGGTTTGTGTGGGAAATGTCCAGTTTGTAGAGATGGGAGAGGAGCTGGCAGTGGCCTGTGCGCAGTCTGAGGGATGATGACTTGCTGAGCTCGACACCAGTTGGTGGAGGCTGTCCACCTCTGTTCCCGGATGTACCCGTTCTCGCCAGCTGTTTCTGAAGTGGCTGCGCAGGATGGTCTTTGCCTCCCCAAAGCTAAGCGGGTGGGCAGATTGGGTGAGCCGGCTTCCTGCTTTGGAGAGCTTGTCTGCCTCTTCATTCCCCGCAATGCCACAGTGAGAGGGGATGTACTGTAGTACCGGATGTCGTGGTTCTGTTGTATTGACTTGCATTGGTGTTCGAGTGAAGTAGACTGGAATTACTCGACATCAGCCTTAAATATTTCGTAAAATATGAGAAACAGGAAGAGAAGACGAGGTGTGTGTGTGTGTGTGTGTGTGTGTGTGTGTGTGTGTGTGTGTGTGTGTGTGTGTGTGTGTGTGTTTGCGTGTGTGTGTGTGTGTGTGTGTGTGTGTGTGTGTGTGTGTGTGTGTATGTTTGCGTGTGTGTGTGTGCGTGTGCGCGCGCGCGTGTGTGTGTGTGTGTGTGTGAGAGAGAGAGAGAGAGAGAGAGAGAGAGAGTGCGTTTGTGTGTCTGTGTGTGCCTGTGTCTGTGTCTCAGTGTGTGTGCCGTGCGTGTGCGCGAAGTCGTGTGAGCGAGTGTGGTAAACAAAATTCGATTAATAAAAAGCTTTACAGGTTTTTTTGCCCCCTGAAAACACTCCATGGTATATTCCTTATTACTCAGTAGCTACAAATCACAGGCCTACATGCTTAACTTGAATCTTTTACGTATAACCACCCAAAACCTTACGAAACAGACCCTTTTTGAAATTCTCTCTCTCTCTCTCCACTTTCCCATACTGTCCATCATCATCGTTATGCACTTTTCTCTCAAATAATCCCACCACTTTTCACCATTCTTGAAAGCATGCCCCCCCCCCTCCCTCCTCTCTCTCTCTCTGCTGGCCACACGAAACGAGACATGACGCTGACATTTTGAATCGAGACAGATCATCTCTGATTTACTTCAGTACGCACGTCGGAAGGCCACCCATGTTCACAATGTGCATGCATATTGTGTCATATTCGTTTTTCAAAGTAATAAGTGGAAACTAACCAAAACGTGAGTAGTGTTTGAATCCGACAGAACTCTTCAACATCTTTTGTGACGTAAAAGCAAGAGTCTGAAACCGACAGATTTCAACACCTTTGGAAACGCATTTAGTTGATATGATAATTAACAGTTCACGAGCTAAACCTTAATAGAAGTGAACTTCCTTGTCCACGTCTTCAACAACACTGTGTAAAGGATTGGGATCCTTTCAATTTGTTCCAAACATATTAGCAGATTTAGGACATTTTCCACCCTGTTGCGGCTGACAGCGACAAACAGTAGAGGGGCCCCTGAACATGGATACGATGCGTTCTCACTGTAGTGTTGTGCTGTGGTGGTGGTGTTTGATGATGGCGATCGTCTGCCAAGTGTATGGATTACGAAGGAAAGTCGAGGAGCAGTATTTGAGCCAGTTCCCGTCTGACGTCACCTTTCAGGTAGGTGGCTGACGCGATGCAATGCAATAATGTGCGATGCAATGAAATGCTATAAATGCAATACAGTGCAATACAATACAATACAATACAACAACAACAATAATAATAATAATAATAATAATGGTATTTCACGAAAGTCCTGACTCGCGCTGGCCTCCCGACCATGTATACCATACTGAGACAGCGTCGGCTGCGCTGGCTGGGCCACGTTCGCCGCATGGAAGATGGTCGCATCCCAAAAGACATCCTTTATGTAGAGCTCGCCACGGTGCAGAGAAGCATCGGCCGCCAACAGCTGAGATACAAAGACGTTTGCAAACGTGACATGAAGGCACTTGAGATCAACACTGAGTCCTGGGAGGGCCTTGCAGATGACCGCAACAGATGGAGAAGCACTCTCAAGAATCAGCTACGGATTGGTGAGGACAAACTGTCAGCTGCTGCAGCAGAAAAGCGAGCTCGCAGAAAAGGGACGGCAGCCGACAGACCAGCAGCAGCTTACACATGTGATCGCTGCGACAGAGACTGTCTCTCTCGCATCGGTCTCTACAGTCACAGGCGACGCTGCTTGATCCAAGCAGACAACCCAATTAGACATTAGGTCGGATATACTCTATCCATGGTCAGCCATGACCGAAGGAGGCCTGTTTGAATAATGGTATTTGTATAGCACTGAATCTTGTGCAGAGACAAATCAAAGCGCTTTCGCACCAGTCATTCACGCGTATGCATAACTCTAAAACTGGAGAAACTGAAGACAAAGAAAATGCAGGGAAGGGAGGCT
>NC_134906.1:10678775-10693775 GCF_041734735.1 Babylonia areolata | reverse complement strand
TTCCTTTGTTTGTTTCGTTTTCTGTTTCTTTTGCGGCAGAGACAGACAGGGTCTTCCAACAGGAAGTGACGAAATCATGGTTCAATCCACGTGCCCGTTACGTGCATGTGGCGTCCATCACCATCCCGCACGCCATTGGCGTGACGTCACTGCAGCTGCGCCTTATTCTGGACACCATAGAGACCTTGACCGATGTGAACCTACAGGTAAGTGGAAACAACATGCACGACACCATTGAAACCTTGACCGATGTTAACCTACGGTTAAGTGAAAACAACACGCACAACGCCATTGAAACCTTGACTGATGTTAACCTACGGTTAAGCGGAAAAACATGCACAACACCATTGAAACCTTGACCGTTGTTAACCTACAGGTAAGTGGAAACAACATGCACAACACCATTGAAACCTTGACTGATCGATGTTAACCTACAGGTAAGCAAAAAAAACATGCACGACACCATTGAATCCTTGACCGATGTTAACCTACAGGTAAGTGGAAAAACATGCACGACACCATAGAACCCTTGACCGATGTTAACCTACAGGTAAGTGAAAACAACACGCACAACACCATTGAAACCTTGACCAATGTTAACCTACAGGTAAGTGGAAAGAACATGCACAACACCATTGAACCCTTGACCGATGTTAACCTACAGTTAAGCGGAAACAACATGCACAACACCATTGAAACCTTGACCGTTGTTAACTTACAGGTAAGTGGAAACAACATGTACAACACCATTGAAAGCTTGACCGATGTTAACCTACAGGTAAGTGGAAACAACATGCACAACACCATTGAAACCTTGACCGATGTTAACCTACAGGTAAGTGGAAACAACATGCACAACACCATTGAAACCTTGACCGTTGTTAACCTACAGGTAGGTGGAAACTACATGCACAACACCATTGAAACCTTGACCGTTGTTAACCTACAGGTAAGTGGAAACAACATGCACAACACCATTGAAACCTTGACTGATGTTAACCTACAGGTAAGTGGAAACAACATTTACAACACCATTGAAACCTTGACCGTTGTTAACCAACAGGTAAGTGGAAACTACATGCACAACACCATTGAAACCTTGACCGTTGTTAACCTACAGGTAAGTGGAAACAACATGCACAACACCATTGAAACCTTGACCGTTGTTAACCAACAGGTAAGTGGAAACTACATGCACAACACCATTGAAACCTTGACCGTTGTTAACCTACAGGTAAGTGGAAACAACATGCACAACACCATTGAAACCTTGACCGATGTTAACCTACAGGTAAGTGGAAACTACATGCACAACACCATTGAAACCTTGACCGATGTTAACCTACGGGTAATCGGAAAAAAACATGCACAACACCATTAAAACCTTGACTGATATTAACCTTTAGGTAAGTGGAAAGAAACTTTGACCATTGTTAACCTACATGTGAGTGGAAACAACAGGCACAACACCATAGAAACCTGACCGGTGTTAACACTCAGGTAAGTAAACACAGAGGGAGCGAGAGACACACAGAGAGAGAGAGAGAGAGAGAGAGAGAGAGAGAGTGTGTGTGTGTGTGTGTGTGTGTGTGTGAAGAAGACTACTAAATGGTCATTTATTTTCTTCTTGTAAGAGCATCCAGGATCTCGAAATTGGTAACTCCATAATGGAGACCGGCACAGACGTGGCACTGGCTCTCAGCTCTCAGGAAGACGTCAAATTCAAGGCAGGCGATGACGTCATTTTCTTGACGCGCTTTTTCGCCGAGGATTTGACGAACGCCGTGTCCGAGAGTCTGGACGTTCGGTATTTACGGATGTTGCCGACCAATCCTGACGTCACTCTCGAGATTGTGACGCCTTCTTCCAACCCTGACGTCATGACGGCGTGGGAACCTGAGAGTGATGAAGTTCCGTCCTCATTGCGTAAGAAGTGAGTGTGACATGGTACTGGAGGAGTCTTGAGCGTTACAACAGTAGCAGCTGGAGGAATTGTGAACTGTGTGTGTGTGTGTGTGTGTGTGGTGTGTGTGTGTGTGTGTGTGGGTGTGTGTAGAATAGAATAGAATAGAATAGATTTTATTGTCATGAAACCGTAAGGTTTATAAGACACAATTGCAATGGTAAATGAATGAACGAATGAAAAAAAACACACAATTAATCAATCAGTTAATGCAGTAAATTGCAGCAGCATTCATAAACAATTTTTCCCAATCTTGTTTGTATATATTCATCATCTGTTAGCATCACCTGACTGGGAATATGTCCTGTGTTATTCGAATTTTGAATATCCTTTAAAAATTGTTGCCTTAAGGTTTTATATTTAATACAATGATCAAGAAGATGGATTTCGTCTTCCAGGATGTTACACTTGTTGCACAATCTGTCTTCTTGTGGAATATTTAAATATCTACCTTTCTCAATCTTAAGGTCATGCGCGCGCTTATTCTGAGTTTCGTTAAAGCTTGTCCGTGTGTGTGTGTGTGTGTGTGTGTGTGTGTGTGTGTGTGTGTGTGTGTGGGGGGGGGGGGGGTGTATGTGTGTGTGTGTGGTGTGTGTGTGTGTGTGTGTGTGTGTGGTGTGTGTGTGTGTGTGTGTGTGTGTGTGTGTGTGTGTGTGTGTGTGTGTGTGTGTGTGTGTGTGTGTGTGTGTAGTTTACTGGGTACAGTGTGGTGTGTATAGATGTGTGTAATGTGTGATATGCTTTGTAAAGTCGTCCCTCCTCCACCCCTCCTCACGAATTCCACACCCCCGCCCCCCCCCCCCCTCCGCCCCCCACCTCCGCCCCCTGCCCCTCCCCTCCACTTGTTACCCCCCCCCCCCCCACGCCCACTTTGCTTTCGCTACTGACATAACACGATGCACACACGGGACTTTGTGAACTCTCGCTCTGGTCAGTGATAGGGTATAAGTGGTTTCCAGCTTGTGAGGAAAAATAGATTAACTATCTCCATACGAACGGCGAAAGAGACGACGTTAACAGCGTTTCACCCCAATTACCATCATCAAAATATTGCAATCGGAAGGCTCTTATACTGAAGAGGGGAATGTTGACAAAGAATACCACAATTCTGACGACGGAAGCTAAAGGTTGGGTCATTCAGACACCCACTGGACATCCGAGGGGTCTGTGTAGAGGAGAAGAGAGGACTGGCCGTACTGAGTGAGTTAATGGTAGATAATGATGATGGGTGATGATGAATCATGGAATGATTTTACACACGTGACGCACTCTCTCTGCCTCTCTGTCTCTCTGTCTGTCTGTCTTTGTCTGTCTGTCTCCCTCTCTCTCTCTATCACTCTCTGTTACTCTCCTCTGCCACCCACCCACACACCCACCCACCCACACACAGACACACACACACGCGCGCGCGCGTGCGCGTACAGATAGATAGGAAGACAGACTCAGATACACAGACAGACAGACAGACACAGACAGACACAGACACACACACACACACACACACACACACACACATATATATATATATATGTACATATACATGTATATATCCAACACACCATGCATCACCACCCAACTCCTAACTCGGGCAAGGCACTCTCCACTATAATCAAATTCTAGCCCAGATAGTCAGGACAGCAGATGCCTACGACTGACTATCATACAATTCTCCACAGTTTTTGTCTCAGGCACTAATGTTGTGGGTTTTTTTGTTTTTTTTGTTTTTTGTTTTTTTTACCTATCGTGGTGAAAACGAGAAGGAAAGAAAGTGGCCGAATGGTTAAGACGCTTTTCTGCCAAGACAGTGTCCGCGCGTGGGGGAGGGACTGGGGTTCAAATCTCGCTCTCGTCCTTTCTCCCATGTTTGAAATAGAACTTCAAAAGTGAGCGTCTTGTGTCATTTGGAAGAAGCGGTAAACCGTGGTTCCCATGTGCACGCAGCACGCAAATTGGCGCACCGAAAAAGAACCCATGGCAACAAAAAAAAGTGTTGTCTTCTGGCAAAAATTCTCAAGGAAGAAATCCACTTTGTAAGGTACACAAATAATACACGCAACACACACTCAAGGCCTGGCCAACCCGTTGGGTCATGCTGCAGGTCAGGCATCTGCCTTGTGAGATGTGGTGTAGCGTATATGAATTTTTTCCGAACGTAGTAAAGCCTCCTTTGAGAAACTGGAACTGAGAACTGAAACTGTTGTACGTAACCCGCCCCCCCCCCCCCAAACCGCCCCCCCCACCCGCACCCACCCTCTCTCCTCTCCTTCTTTCATGACTGGCATGGGTGTGTTGTTGTACGGCAATTTGCTGTCCTGTCCCCCACATTCATCACTGGTGTTCGTCCTTCGGATTCCAGGATGACAATGGGTTAACTCACTCAGTACGGCCAGTCCTCTTCTTCTCCTCTACACAGACCCATCGGATGTCCAGTGGGTGTCTGAATGACCCAACCTTTAGCTTCCTCCGTCGTCAGAATTGTGGTATTCTTTGTCAACATTATTCACCTCTTCAGTATAAGAGCCTTCCGCTTGCGATATTTTGATGATGGTAATTGGGGTGAAACGCTGTTAACGTCGTCTCTTTCGCCGTTCGTATGGAGAGAGTTAAAAAAAAAAAAAAAATCAGGTGGAATTAATATACATCAGATAAAGATCTTAATCACAATGTACATAATAAACCATTTCTTTTTTTTTATTCTTCTAACGACTGACTTGGATGTGTTGTAGGATTCGAGTTTCCCTGTTCCCCTCCACCCTCCCCCCACGCCCCATGCATCAGATATATATATATATATATATATATATATATATATATATATATATATAATAATAATAATAATAATAATAATAATGGATACTTATATAGCACACTATCCAGAAATCTGCTCTAGGTGCTTTACAAAAACGCTTTTGATAACATAAAACATTATATCTATGTTACATACACACACCAAAATGTGACCACAACACACACACACACACACACGCACGCACGCACGCGCACACACACACGCACGCACGCACGCACACACACACACTGCATACATACATTTTAACATGCATGTGTATCTAACAGCTACCCTAACACATACGCACACATAGGCAGGCACAAACTTACATAAACACACGCACACACAATACACATTCATATACATGCATGTAGTTGTGGACCTGCCACAATTGAACTTATTGCTGAGGGAAAAGGTGAGTTTTGAGACGAGATTTAAAAGATGCGAGGGAATCAGAATGACGGAGGTTATCAGGGAGCTTGTTCCACGTCTTTGGCGATTGAAAAGAAAACGATCTGTGTCCATAGGTCTTACTTCTGACGTGAGGTATCCTGAGAAGTCGAGTATCAGAGGAAGAACGGAGCTGGCGAGACGGGGTATAGATATGTTCATTACTATGTACATAGGCCTGGATTTTGTTGTTATTGTTGTTGCGTTTTTTCTTCTTTTTTTCTTTCTTCCATGACTGGCTTGGATGTGCTTATGATACGAGTTGCCGTGACGCCCCCCCCCACCCCACCCCCCTACCTCCCCCCATCCCACCCCACCCCACCCCACCCCCACTTTCCACCCCCACCCCACGTGCATCAGATATAACATATATTCCTTACGATGAAGATAACCCTGCATTTTTTGCTTTTTTTTTTTTTTTTTTTTTTTTTCATGACCGGGCTTGGATTGTGTGTGTCGTTCGCGCTGCACGTGCTTGGCCTGCGCCCCTGTGTTCCTGTGTTCCTGTGCCACCCAACACAGTTTCCACAGCGTGTTTCGACGTCACCGGATGGTGAGGCTGGTGGAGGACACACAGAACGTGAGGGGGTTGGTGGAGGTCACCGCCTCCTACAGGACCTCCACCCTGTGCAGGTGACTTGACACTTGACACTGACAGTGACAGTGACAGTGAGATGATCATGACAATGTGACTGACAGTGACAATGACAAGGACGGTGAGATAGCGATTGACTGTGACACTGACAGTGACAGTGAGTTGATCATGACAATGTGACTGACAGTGACCGTGACGGTGAGATGATAATGACAATGTGACTGACAGTGACGACTGATGACGGTGACAGTGAGATAGTAATTGACTGTGGCAGTGACAGTGATTTGATAATGACAGTGTGACTGACAGTGACAATGGCGGTGAAATAGTAATTGACTGTGACAGTGACAGTGATTTGATAATGACAATGTGACTGACAGTGACAATGACAGGGAGATAGTGATTGACTGTGACAGTGACAGTGATTTGATAATGATAGTGTGACTGACAGTGACAATGACAGTGAGATAGTGATTGACTGTGACAGTGACAGTGATTTGATAATGACAATGTGACTGACAGTGACAATGACAGTGAGATAATGATTGACTGTGACAGTGACAGTAAGATGATAATGACAATGTGACTGACAGTGACAGTGAGATAGTAACTGACTGTGACAGTGAGATGATAATGACAACGTGACTGAAAGTGACGACTGATGACGGTGACAGTGAGATAGTAATTGACTGTGACAGTGACAGTGAGCTAATAATGACAATGTGACTGACAGTGACGATGACAGTGAGATAGTAATTGACTGTGACAGTGACAGTGATATGATAATGATGATAATCATAATACTGCTGTTGCTTCTGTTGCTGCTACTGCTGGTGATGATGATGATGATGATAATGATGACGATACTACTACTACTACTACTACTACTACGACAACGACGATAATAATGATAACAATGATTAGAAATACTACTACTACTACTACTACTACTACTACTACTACTACTACTAGTGATGCTGCTGCTGTTGCTGCTGCTACTGCTACTACTGGTGACGATGATAATAATAATGATGATAATGATACTACTACTACTACTACTTCTGTTGCTGCTGCTGCTACAACTTCTACTACTAATGCTGATGATGATGACGATACTGCTACTACTACAACAACAACTACTACTACTACTATTAGAAAGGAGACAGAAAGGTCGGAAGAAAGAAAGGGGGAAAGAAAGAGAGAATAGAGGAAAGAAAGAAGGAAAGTAGGAAAACTCAGATCATTCATTCTCGTCGCCTTTTCAGGTTGTTCGGAGGACAGACCGTCACTCGCAGAGTCTTCGTCCGAGCCCAGAGTGACAGGGGAGGCTACTGGGGCCGAGGCGGGCCGATGACTTTCCTCCCCTTCCAGCGGTCCATACCAGTCACGTGCGGCGCTAACGTCGACGTGTCCGTCACCGCCCTCGGTGAACTCTCACCTCGCGTGTATCTGGTCAAGGACGGAAGCATTGTGGAAAACGGAAATAGTGCCACCATCTTCCTCTTCCGCCGCCTGCTTCAGACCGAGGCTGTGTTCCGGTTTGAAAACGTCCGACCGGAAGTGAGCGGTACTTACGTGGTGTGGGCGGAAAACGGGCAAGGACGAACAGATGAAACCAGCTTTACTTTGGTTCTTGAAGATGACTGCTGAAGGTATAGTTAATGTGGTTGCTTTTTTGGTGTTTTTTTTTTTTTTTAAATGGGTTGATCAACAATGAGGCATTGTCTTGTTAGTGTTGTTCTAGTTCTACTTTGGTTTTTGAAAATAATTGCTAGAAATAAAGTTAATGGGTCGGTGATCGACAATAAGGCATTGTCTTCTTGTTCTTCTTCATCACCTTTATCTCCACGAAGAATCATTGGAGCGACACACTGCATAATATTATGAACTGTTCACCAGATTCCTCCAGGTCTGTCAGATGTGTGTCAAAGCCTGGGTCTCTACTGCAAAATTTTGTGGTTTCCCCCAACCATTCTGCAGTGTTATCAGGTCTCGTTTTGTGTTTTTGTTTTTTTCTGTCTGCCCTTCCGTAACAACAGATCCCACACGAGGACTGTATTAGTAACCCCCCCGAAAACGGAGTATGGCTGCCTACACGGCGGGGTAAAAACAGTCATAGACGTAAAAGCCCACTCGTACATACAGGAGTTCCAGCCCACGAGCGAAGAAGAAGTATTAGTAATGACACTGGATGTTGTTATGAGATCATACCAACGTAATTTTCTTTTCTAAACCGATTTCATTCAGTTGTTGTCTAATGATGGTTCTACAATTTGGCGTTTCACTCCAAGGTAACCGACATTAAAACTTCATCACTGCTCAGACGAATATTTGTCTGGTGGTGATGATCCAATCTGTTTTGTTTTTCATTTAACTTGGAGCAAGTCCAACCATGAATCTGATGATCCTGATCATGGTATTTTTTTTTATGTTTGTGGTAGAAATTTCGAATGTATGGCAGTCAGTTGTTGGTGAGCTTAACCGTGCAAATTCCGTGTGATGGTGACAAAGTTAACTCACTCAGTACGGCCAGTCCTCTCTTCTCTTCTACACGGACCCCTCGGATGTCCAGTGGGTGTCTCAATGACCGAACCTTTAGCTTCCGTCGTCAGAATTGTGGTATTCTTTGTCAACATTCACCTCTTCAGTATAAGAGCCTTCCACTTGCAATATTTTGATGGTGGTAATTGGGGTGAAACGCTGTTAACGTCGTCTCTTTTGCCGTTCGTATGGAGTGAGTTAATGTTGTTTTCTTTCACTGGCATAGGGTATTTTATTTTATTTCATTTTGTTTTATTTTTTTTGGTTATTCAATAAAACAAAAGAGCATCGGTGCTTGTGTGTTTGTGTGTATGAGTGAGTGCGTCAAAGCGCGCGCACGCGCGTGTGTGTATTTGTGCGTGTGCACATGTGCTACACAACACTATGCAATGCAGCACAGTAAAACACAGCATTGTTTTGCATGTTATTTTCTGATTTAAAATCATTCGCTTCCATTTAGTGTGATGGCGATTTTGTCAGTATGATATTTGTACTGACATGTAAATCTCTGTCTCTTGTGGAAGGCGGTTTGGAGAAATGTAACTTCCTTTTAGTATCACACACACACACACACACACACACACACACACACACACACACACACACACGCACGCACAAACACACACACACACACCCACACGCACGCACGCACGCACACACACACACGCACACACACACACACACACACTTGTGATCTTCCAACTTTAGTACTTGCTTGATAAGACCAAGCTACCGTACTAATAATGATAATGCCCGACGACCAGTAATTACTGTTATTTCATGTGGGCGATAGGTGGACAGAAAATTGGTCTTAACCACCCCCACCCCCCAATGGCTCCCATCCCCCACCCACCTCCCACCCCGACACACACACACACACACACATTGCTGGATGTTGAAATGGTCCCCAGCACGAACGATAACTGTCGTTGAAGGTCAAGGTCAGTGATAGAAACCGTAGGTCACTCCACTGTCCTTCCGGCATTAGGGTTTCTGTGACATTCCTGATTCACAGTGAAGGGTAGAGTTACCGTCCTTGTGATTTGTTGTTCTCTTTCCTTCTGTCTCACTGTAAAGTGCAGAGTTATCGTTATTTGTTGTCCTGTTGAATTGTAGTACTGACTAATATATTGTCTTATTTATTTATTTATTTCTAGCTTGTACGGCAATAAACATGCATAACTTAAAATCATTATGTCACACACACACACACACACACACACACACACACACACACTTGGGGGGTCAGTTCAGAGCATTTTGAAGAATAGGAACAGCCTCTTAAAGCTGGTACTGGGACTGAAGAAAACACAGAAACACAGACACACACAGAAACACAGACACACCCCACCCCATCCACACACGAAAACAAAACTTACACGGCTCACGACTCAAGAGGAATAACTCGGCTTTTCTGGAAAATGATTTCTTTCGAACTGGCTTTCTTCCCTTTGTTCCTGGTTTTTCCGCTCCAAATTGCCCCCCCCCCCCTTTTATCATTTTTTTTAATGCAGTGAAGGAATGAAAAAGGCAGTTTAACTTGTGGCAGTTCAAATATAAGCTAGACTGAAACTAAAACATCATGTGGGCAGATGTAAAAACGAAACAAAACAAGACAAAACAAAACACACGCACACACGCGCACGCACGCACACACACTCAAACACACACACACACGCGCGCGCGCACGTACACACAACTCCAACAGATGTCATACATCCACAGACATCTTCGTGTCGCAAAAAGATCAACGTTTCAAAACTTTCTCCGGTCCAAGGGAAGTAATTCTATATTGCAAAATTGCGTAGATCACTTCAGTTGTTCGCTGTTCTCTCCCTTCACCCTGTTCAAACGCTTTGCGTGCCGTTCTGCCTTTGTTGTCTGTCTCTCCTCACCCCCTCCATTCATTCGTTCTCTTTATCTCTATCCTTCACTCCCCCACCCCCATTTTTTTTTTAAAGTAATTACTCCAACGAGGAACTCATGCGCCGGACGAAGACTAAATCACCAAGAATATCCAGATGAGGAAAAATACATATAAACGTACATGAGCTCCAACACACACACACACACCACACACATTACCCTGCACCTCCTCTACCCCCCTCCTCCACACACTCATTTCTAGTCTACGTATCGCAGCTTCCACGGCACACACACAAATACACACACACACACACACACACACACACACTCACACACAAGACAGAGCGAGATGGAGATCTGCAGTGTGGGCCCTGTGTTCCGACCGGAACGAAGAGGATTAAGTCAAGTCAAGTAAGTCATAGATATCTTATGAACAGCATAGACACCGAGAAACTCCAACAACAACAACAACAACAACGTTGCAACAGTAGCAAGAGTAACATTGCTAGATGTATTAGCAGCAACTAGAGAAGTGGGTCTAGTAGCATTTGTATTTGTATTTCTTTTTATCACAACAGATTTCTCTGTGTGAAATTCGGGCTGCTCTCCACAGGGAGAGCGCGTCGCTACACTACAGCACCACCCTTTTTTTTTTGGTATTTTTTCCTGCATGCAGTTTTATTTGTTTTTTTCCTATCGATGTGGATTTTTCTACAGAATTTTGCCAGGAACAACCCTTTTGTTGCCGTGGGTTCCTTTACGTGCGCTAAGTGCATGCTGCACACGGGACCTCGGTTTATCGTCTCACCCGAATGACTAGCAGTAGCAGTAGCAGCAGCAGCAGTAGTAATACACTAGCACTAAGCAGCAACACTGACTAATAACAGCAGTATCAGTATCAGTAGCTCAAGGAGGCCGCGTCACTGCGTTCGGACAAATCCATAATTATACGCTGCACCACATCTGCCAAGCAGATGCCTGACCAGCAGCGTAACCCAACGCGCTTTAATCAGGTCTTGAGCAGGGGGGGGAAGTATAAAAAAAAAAGTAGCAGCAGTAAGAATAACATCAGTAACAACAGCAGCAGCAACAGCAGAAGCAGAAGCACTAAACAGCAGTAACATTTACATTCATCATCTTAGATGAACAGACTATAAATATATATATATATATGGGAGCAAGAGCGGCAGCAGCAGCAGCAGCAACAACAGAAATACCAGCAGCAGCAGTAGCAGCAGCAGCAACAACAGAAATAGCAGCAGCAGAGGCAGGAACAGCAGTAGAAGTGGCAGCAGCAGCAGCAGCAGTAGCAGCACCCAACAGCAGAATTAGTGGCAACAGCAGTTTCAGTTTCAGTTTCAGTAGCTCAAGGATGCGTCACTGCGTTCGGACAAATCTATATACGCTACACCACCTCGCCAAGCAGATGCCTGACCAGCAGCGTAACCCAACGGCAGCATTGAGTGGTAATGGCAGAACCAGGAGAAGCAGGAGGAATTTTGTTTAATGTCCCGTCACACATATCCGCGGTGACTGAAGACAATTTGTTAAAAGTATATATATATATATATATATATATATATATATATACATTTGAATTTGAATATTATCGGTTAGAAGGCGTACATGACTGCGTGGGAGATGTGAATGAATGGAGAGTAGGGGGAAAACTGGGAGGCAAATGAGGGTGAAATTTGAAAAAAAAAGAGATCTAAATACAATTACAGGAAATCACTTAACTCTCTCCATACGAACGGCGAAAGAGACGAAGTTAACAGCGTTTCACCCCAATTACCATCATCAAAATATTGCAAGCGGAAGGCTCTTATACTGAAGAGGTGAATGTTGACAAAGAATGCCACAATTCTGACGACGGAAGCTAAAGGTTGGGGTCATTCAGACACCCACTAGACATCCGAGGGGTCTGTGTAGAGGAGAAGAGAGGACTGGCCGTACTGAGTGAGTTAAAGGACTTCGTAAAAGAGAAGTAGTTAAACTGACAAGAAAGTGAAAGTTTTCTGTAAAAAAAAAAAAGAAAAAAAAGAAAAAAAAGAAAAAAAAAGGTTGACGAGTTACTTTTCTGAGCACAACACATGTCGACTTCTCTGTTGGAAAACTTTTGTTTGCGGTTTTCGCGATAATAGTACGGACAGCGCTAGGTTTGCTAGCCGAGCACGTTTTTCGTTTCACACACAAGGAGGAACAGGAGTAGCAGTAGCAGTAGTAATAATAGCAGCAGTATCAGCAGCATACGTAGCAGCGGCTGTAGCAGCAGCAGTTGTTCACGTAGCGATTAACATCGTGAACATTTCAACGATTCATCGGTCTTACCCTTGACAGCCTACAACATGGCCACGGCGATAGACAGACAGACAGACAGAGACACAGACAGACAAACAGAGACACAGACAGAGACACAAACAGACCGACCAACAGACAGAGACACAGACAGACAGACAGAGACACAGAACGACAGACAGACAGACAGACAGACCGACCGACAGACAGACCGACCGACCGACAGACAGACAGACAGACAGACAGACAGACAGACCGACCGACAGACAGACAGACAGAGACACAGACAGACAAACAGACCGACAGAGACACAGACAGACAGAGACACAAACAGACAGACCGACCGACAGACAGACCGACCGACAGAGACACAGACAGAGACAGAGACACAGACAGACAGAGACACAGACAGACAGACAAACAAACAGACCGACAGACAGAGACACAAACAGACAGACCGACAGACAGACACACACTCACAGACAGACAGACACACACACACACTCTCTCTCTCTCTTTCACACACACACACACACACACACACACACACACACACACACACACACACACACACACACACACACACACAACACCCCACAAGAAACAAGAAAAAAAAAAGAGAGTAAAGAACAACAACGGCACACCCTGGCAACAACAGAAACACTCCAACTACCGCCAACCACCCCCTCACCCCCACCCCGGCAGCGAAATCTTTGATTTTTCCTGACGGCCCGTCACGGAATCGGAAACGGGATCGGAGCAGTAGTAAATCAAGCGCACCCCGAAGCTAATAAAACCCTCGCGGGTTGACTCGATTAACGCTAATTACACGAGGCCAGAACGGGAGGTGATTGTGCCGGTTGGGATGGATTGGCGTTCGGAGTGGCGGGCCTTGACGCAAAAGGTTAGGGGGAGCTAATCTGATTGTTTTGAAAGAAAAAGAAAAAAATCGATGTTGGTAAGGGATGTGGTGGTGGGTTTAGAGGGTGGAGGAGGGGAGGTGGGGGGGGGGGGGGGGTAGGAGTGGGGTTGGTGGGGTGGTGGTTGATAATTACCCATATCAATAAACAGCGCTTGTCACAGCGTTTGAGAGTGTGGCATACATTCACACACACACACACACACACACACACACACACACACACACACACACACACACACATACACACACACACACACACACACATTGTGGCAAGACGAGGCGGGCGAGAAGAAAAGATTTAATAATAATGGAGTCTGCCGTCGGTCCGACGGATGAGTAGGCAGGCAGGCTTATCTGTCGGTGTGTGTCCTCATTATGGGAGAAGAGGCCGATTCTCGATGCACAGCACTTCCCACAGGTGTTGCAAGGGAAAACGTCTCCAGAAGTTGAGCCCTGCTTTCTTCGCTCACGCTTCTCCTTAACAGCCAGCGTTCTCTTGTTTTCAAACGTCTTTATGCCATCAGAGCATAGCATCTTCCAGCGAGAGCGGTCAAGGAAGCGATGTCTATGTCACAGGCTTTGAGGTTTGTCTTCAAGGTGTCCTTGAACCGGTTGCGGGGTCTTCCAAATTTGTGGTGGCCTTCCTGCAGCTGGCCATACAAGAGCATCTTCGGGATCCTGCTGTCTGTCATGCGGACAACGTGGGGGCAACAGAGGGGGGCTTCTTCACTGAAGACCTTGTACTGTCCAGCTCTCCCTAGAGTTTCTTATCCCTCACAAATGCTCGGTTTTCGAAAGAAGAAAAATACAAAGATATTTGTGTGATGGCATTTTTTTTTTGGTTTCGTTTTCATCAAAAACATGGCAGTAGCAGAACTTTCGGTGCAACATTTTTGCTACAATGGATTTTGCGTGTTGTGTCGAAAAACAACAACACACGACATGGTTGATACAGGTCTGTACAGATAAAACAAAACAACAACAAAACAAAATAAAACACAAACAAAACACAACACAAAAGATACAAAACAACGACAAAATAAAACATAACAAACAACAAACAAAACAAACCGATACATAACAATATGTGTGTATGCATGGTAGTCGTGTCCCAACTATGACCATCAGAACAGCAGAGGAGGCAACTGCTGTCCTGACTATCTGGGCTAGAATTTGATCATGGTACAGAGTGTCTTGCCCAAGTTACATCCCCCACTCTCTCGGCCAAGAGTGTTTTTAGGACAGTCGGCGCTGGGATGGTTCCCCAAAGACGAACTAGTCCCCTATTTGTATTTTGTATTTCTTTTTATCATAATAGATTTCTCTGTGTGAAATTCGGGCTGCTCTCCCCAGGGAGAGCGCGTCGCTATACTACAGCGCCACCCATTAAAAAAATTTTTTTTTCCTGCGTGCAGTTTTATTTGTTTTTCCTATTGACGTGGATTTTTCTACAGAATTTTGCCAGGAACAGCCCTTTTGTTGCCGTGGGTTCTTTTACGTGCGCTAAGTGCGTGCTGCACACGGGACCTCGGTTTATCGTCTCATCTGAATGACTAAAAACGAAACAACAACAACAA